>NW_022196915.1:105047780-105074151 GCF_008632895.1 Mastomys coucha
CTGGCTGTCCTGGAACTCACTCTATAGACCAAGCTGGCCTCAAACTCAGAAATCCACCTGCCTCTGCTTCCCAAGTGCTGGGATTAAAGACGTGCGCCACCACCGCTTGGCATCTGTGGTGCTTTTATAATAACTGTGCACATGGATCAGCAAAGATCCATGCCCCGCCAATCCAATTAGAGAAAAATATGCTGATATCTAGGCTGGGTTTAAGAGACTAATTGGCAGAAGGTTAATTTTATAGGTTAAATATAGAAAGTGTATTCTGTATACAGCTATCACATTCTGGCTAGATAAAGACTTGGCAAATTTTTCTTTCAATACTCAAAACAACTATCAAAATCAGCGAAACAGTTGCATGTGTAACTGGCAAATGAGTTAAAATGGCAATGTGTACAATTGTATACAATGTAACACCAAATTTAAAGGCATTTTGGTGTATTAGTGTAATTTGTTGGAAGATGAGAAATAGTTTAAATGGACCATATGTTAATTTTAATGATGATAAATGGATTACAAAGTAGTCAATTTAGGATGCAACTCTATTTGTCAAACCAAGGCTGAGTGCCAGTGATGGGATGAATATATACACACAGGAGTTTGGCAAAAATCAGTGAAAGTTTTCTGACTCAATTGTCTACAGAAATCTCAAAATGTTGAATGGTTTATTATAATCTATAAGTCATATGCCATGTAGAATTAATTACTGGCATCAGTAAAATTAATAAACACACTCACATGCTCATGTACACACACACACACACACACACACACTTTCCCCCAGAAAGTTTGTCTTCAAACAATGAAGTGGACAGGATCAATCAGGCACCAGCATGTGTAATTTCTGTGTCAGTGATATTAGGACACTCAAGTTCTTGTATCTATTTCCCCAACCAAGCCAGGAAACCAAGAAGACAATGTCTTGGGCAATGATAAAGCAGAAGAAAGTAAGGAGATGAACTCTCATCCAGTCACAACCAACCTGAAGGAGCACCCACTCTGAGTAGCCTTCCTCAAGGCCAGTGTCTTAAGGTTTCTACTCCTGCACAAACATCATGACCAAGAAGCAAGTTGGGGAGGAAAGGGTTTATTTGGCTTACTTCCACATTGCTGTTGATCACCAGAGGAAGTCAGGACTGGAACCCAAGCAGGTCAGGAAGCAGGAGCTGATGCAGAGGCCATGGAGGGATGTTCCTTACTGGCTTGCTTCCTCTGGCTTGCTCAGCCTGCTCTCTTATAGAACCCAAGACTTCCAGCCCAGGAATGGCACCACCCACAAGGGGCCCTACCCCCTTGATCACTAATTGAGAAAATGCCCCACAGCTGGATCTCATGGAGGCACTTCCCCAACTGAAGCTCCCTTCCCTGTGATAACTCCAGCCTGTGTCAAGTTGGCACACAAAACCAGCCAGTACAGCCAAAGATAAAGAACATTGGGTCCTAGGTGGATAATGACTGACGTCTGGAGCCTTAAACTGCTCTGGATGACATGACACCTGGGCTTGATTCTACACTCAGAGCACTGCCCAATGCAGTTTAGCGGGTTGGGGGTAGAGGTTCTATACCACATTCAAGAATAGACCTAGGGTCCTTCTACTTGGGGCCTAAACCAACCCCAGGCATCTTAGAGGATCATGAAATATCTAGTTTATGGGTGGCCTACAGGAGAGTGTGTATTGATGATAGCAAGAGGTTTGGGGATAATTTGGGGGATCTGCACAAAAGGAAATGGTCATTTGTCAATACAGAGTATTCCCTTACTGCAGTTCCTATCCCTTCCTTTGTGGACTGGAAATTTGTTGTTCATGACACTTCCCTCTGTAAAGGGCATCCTAGTAAACATGCTGGAATCATCCAAAGTGCACAGTAAACCTAAACAGTCTAGGCAAACTTGCCAACAGTTATCTGCTGCAGATCTGCAAGGCTCGAGCTGGCTCCAATGGGAGATTATGGGAAGGGTGAGGGAGATGAGGTTAAGCGATCCTTATTTCTCTGATTTAACTACTGTTCCACCTTAATTTTACAAAATAGTGACTCAAATACCTAGCTGTTTGATGTTTAGAACCTGAGGCCAGTGCGTGCTTTATGTCAGTGGAACTTGCTGAGTCTTTTCTAAACCATTGTGTAAGGAAAAGCAGGCACACATAGGAGATGATAGAGCAAGTAAGTGGAAAGATACGAAGACCGAACAGAAGAACAAAAGGGACATCGTGGAGAATGAAATAGCACACAGCAATTTTAAGTTTCAAAGACCACTACCCAATGATGAGAACAGAGTGAGGTGCCTGCAAGCACACGCTGCCTTACTATGTGCGCTGGTGGATGCCTGCAAGTGCATGCTGCCTTACTGTGTGTTGGTGGATGTCAGAGAAACTTGCCAGACTCTATTTCCAGAGCATGATTCTAAGGACAGCAGGCAGGAATGTGCTCCTGGAACAGTGTCAAGCAAGCAGGCCACCTTCCCCTCCCTAACGTGGGTGCCAGGAGTGACATACATGTGAGGGAAATGCTTCCACACACCTCTCTCCATCTGCTTCCTGGGCTCTCTGGACAGAATGGAAGAACTGAGAGTCATGTCAAAGCCAGAGCCACTGCTGTCAGTTGGCCCAGAGACACCTCTTGTGGAGTCTGGCACACTTCACATCAGGTACACTCTTTGGTGAGAGGCACAGTCCAGTGTCATCTCTAACATGCATTAAAACACCATTGCTCACAGGTCTCCCTTAATAAAGCAGCAAGGACAGGAAGATCAGAAAAGAGACCCCAGAAATGGACATGTAGGTTCTGCCCACCATGTGAAGGAGGCCTTCCTGGCCCCTGGTGTGTAGGAAAGCTGCCACCTGTGGTGGCCTGCTTGCCTTCTTCTTTTGGGTGTTTCCTGGTGTAACTCTACCATCTGTCGTGTGGAGTATTCTGAGAGAAGCCCTCCTATTCTAGCAACCTGCAGAGGGGTGACAGATGAGTGTGGGGGAGGGGAGCACATGTCCCCCTCTCGAGTGGGCTTGTGTGACTCCACGTCAAGCAGAGCTATAATTACAACTGAGCTTTTGAAAAGAATGCATTTGCAAATGTCAGGGGTTGTGGTTTCTTTCATTGTCTTTCCATTTCTTATCTGTTTTTCCCCATAAATTTATTTTTTGATGAAGAGTAGACAAAATCCTAGAACCATTAAGGACTCCAGAAAGATAGCCTTTTCTTTTTACAATGTAAAATTAAAACCTTAAGAGAATTCATCAATGAGAGTAATCATTGTAACCCCTTTATGAAGAGAAGAGTGATGTGAAAAGAATGTGCTTCTTTGAGTCAACTGCCCTGTGCTGTCCAATAACATCCTATATGGCAGCCTGCAGTCGGATGGAAGGATCCGACAGAATGGAAGGATCGCAGACAGCTCTGAGAGCAAGATGCACATGCATTGTAAGCACACACCATACAGAAAGAAAATGTAATCTCTTGAATAATTTATATTGATTGCAGGCTCAAATAGTAATTTTTTTAGTTACAGGAGACTAAATAGAATGCATAATATTTAAATTTTTATTAAGTGGTTTTAATTTTTTACTGAGGCTGCTAGAGAGTTTAGAAATATATTTGTGGTCCACATATGTCTGCCAGACACTGGGAGATAGCCAGCAGAGTAAGGGAATTGTGGCACTAATAATTAGTTTAGAAACTTCCTTGCTGGTCCCCTCTCAAGTTCACATTCATTACCCAAAGCTCACAACTGGCTATATTTTCTTCTTATTCCATCTATTTAGGAAATGAGAAGCATTTAGAAAATGAGAGATACATAATGTTAGGGTGTAACTCCTGATCCAGAAACCTCAGCCTTTCTCTGTTCTAATTGTCTCTATACCCTCTGGGCAAAGCACATGGTAGGGGTTTGGGCACTGTGTGGAGGTCAGAGAACAAAGTCCTGTGGAAAGGGAGTAACTGAGTTATGTTAAAAAGCAAGTAAGTAAAAATCCCATGAATATGTAACTTTTAAATCAGTTCACGGAAGGATTAAACGCATGTTCAAATTTCCAAACTTGACTGGTTCTCCTGCTCAGGAATGTCTTTGCTGTCCCGATCCTGTAAGAGTTAGCATAGCTCTAAGATAGCATTTACAACATCATGAGTTGATGGGAGACTCGGGAATATAACAAGTACTTTAAGGAGGCGATGCTGACTCAGGAGACCCACACTTCCTGTGGACTTTAAATGGTCATGGTGGTGGTTTAAATCAGTGCTGCACTTCTGACCTCATTTAGCATGATTCAAGGTATTTAAACGTATATGTCATAACTGTTTTTGCAAATTATAGAGATTAAGGTAAGTAGCAACAAATTAAATTGAGTTTCAGTAAGAGATAAATTCCTCTAAGGTAAGATGAGATGGAAGAAATGTCAGCCACACCCAAGTACAGGAGGGAAAGACAGATTCTAAATGGGTGTAAGAAAAAAAAAAGAAAACTTTAATGTGATATTTTTTATTCTATTATTGTTACTGTTGTTGTTATCACCCCCACCATCTTCACTACAGTCATTACCATCATCATCATCAGTATTGTTTGTGTGTGAGAAAGGGGCTTGACAACTTTCAGGAGTTGATTGCATGGCACAAACTCAAGTCTTGAGACTTGGACAGCCTGTGTTTTCGATGTGGTCTTACCAGCCCTTTAATCCATTCTTAAAAGACCAACTGGAGGACCAGAGACAACATTCACATACATTCATAATCCCTCTACCAAGCATTTGCATACAATGTTCATGAGGAAGACTGAGAAAAAGAAGAAAGACATGAAGGGATCCCACGGAGCATACAGGTACAGAAAGAGCAGTTTCAGTGTACAGAGGAACATAGGAGACGCACACTTCTCAATAGAAAACAAACAAGCCCAAGAATGTGACTGAAAACTACCAGAAACCTTCATCAAGACAGCTGTGAATATGTGGAACAGGGGGTGGAATGACTGTAAAGGAGAAGGGGCCAGACATTTGTTGGTAAATTATATCTCCTAGGAGCATTAGAAGCTACACTCATAAAGTTCCACCAATGTGACTGCCCAAACATAAGCTGAACAAAGAGGACAGCAAAGAACATGCAAAACTGAAGAGAGAGAGCTTCAAAGCCTCCAACCCTCCACGCAGCACCACAGGTGACTGAGCAAAGCTGGGAGCAGGAGAAGTGGTCCTCCCTAAGGAAGAGCAAAGCTGGGAGCAGGAGAAGTGGTCCTCCCTAAGGAAGAGCACACCAATGGTTGTTCAGTGAAGAACAGCCCTAAAATCACACATGGAAGTAATACTGTATGGACTTGGTGGGATAGAGATATATGAGGATATAGAGCTGCATATAGGGATGCAATAACAATTAATTTTTAAAAAGAGGCCATGAATTTAAAGGAGGGTGAGGAGGAGTGTATGGGAGGATTTGGAGGGAGAAAAGGGAAGGAAAACTGTGACTAACTCACAATCTCAAAACTAAACAACAACAGCAACAAAATAGACAGCTGTGAAAGACATCTTTTTTCACTTTCCCCCATTATAATACAATAGGTGGCATAAAGCAAGCCTAGAAAGCATACAGTGATTCAAACTAAAAACTGTGGCAATAGCTGATCAAACAAAAAGAGAGAAGGAAGAATTAAGCCTACAAGTCAATCATGAAAATATTCTGGATGATCTATAAACACTTGAAAATTTAATAATAGATTTTCACATACCCAACTGTCCAACGAACACATCGCAAGGAAAAATTAGAAAATGCTTTGAATTACATAAGTAAAAAGATATGAAAATATGAGACCCAGCTAAAGCTGTGCTCAGGGCAAATTCGTAGCCTTAAGTGTTTGTATTAGAAAATAGGGGTGCTCCCAATCCATGGTCTACATGAAGGGCCAGAACAATCTTCTTATAACAGGCCAGATCATAAACATTTGAAGTCTTGACTAATATATGGTTTCTCCTATAAATACTCAACACTCCTTATAGTGTGAAAGAAGCCATAAATAACAGAAAAGTAAACAATTATGGTTTTGATTCTGACAAGACTACCTTAATAATTCAGTAAAGAAAAGAAAATTTTCAGCAAGTTATGTTGGAACTAGTCAGGTAGAAATAAAAAATGATTAGTACTGTGCGTATATGCAGTACTAATTAGTTGTTCATACAACACTAAAGTAAACTCCTTAAAACCATGGACCATCTCTGCTCATCAGAATTTACCATGCTGGAGCAATGGCACAGGTTTCCCTCTAATGAGCCATGCTGGGAGGCCTCCATGAGCTCCAGCCATGGCTGCCAGCCAAACCAAGCACCCAGCCGTGCTAGCTGCCTGAGCAGTGAAGCAGTCCAACTCTCATGACATCCACCTCGGGCTCTGGCAGAATGCAGGTCATCTTTCCCCTCCCCTTACTTCCCCTTACGATAGTTCATGAACACAATTGTTATGAACAGGACACAAATGTTATGGCGCCCAACAAGTGGTAGCAGAAGATGGATGCGCCCAACAAGTAACATCACTCAGAGGCTGAGGAGGGTGTGGTGTGCTGGAAAGACACTTCTCACATTGCTGAGCAGAAAGTAGCATGGCACAACAGCACCGGGAAGGATTCAACACTGTCTTATATACAGTGTCTTATATATACTCTATATAACCGTACACAACACATAACTGCACACAACCCCGTGATCCTGCCTTTGGGACTTACCCAAGGAAAGGGGAATGCTATGTGCACACAAAGACCTAGTCTGAATCGTCTATAGAAGCTTGATTCCCAATTCCTTGATACAACTGCTCATCAGCTGATGCATGTGGTAAGCATACCATCTCATAGCCATCAATGTTACATTATGCAGCAGTAAAGAGTGTGTACCCCCTGGGGTCTGCAGCAAGATGGACAGATCACAGGGTGCAAGGAAGACAGACGACTCAGCATAGTTCCATGTCCATTGCACCCCACAAAAAGCCAAGCCACAGGGACAGAAAAGTTTGTCAGAGGTGGAGCAGTGAGAAAGAGGGGACATTTGGAAATGTGGGGGAGATGAAACTATTCTGTCTTTATTTTGGTGGTGATTTCATGACTGTATGCACATGAGTATACTTACCATGTGAAATCTCTAACATGGTAAGTTCTGTGTTGGCCAATCGATAGTTCATGAACCCAAATATTATAAACAGGAATACGGTATTATTGGAAATTTATACGAACTCATGATGTGCTGTGGAGTGTGTGTATGTGTTTAATGTGCGTGTATGCAGTGTGTGTGTGTGTGTGGGTGTGGGTGGGTGGGTGTTCATCCCATTCTTCAGGAGCTGACCACCTTGTTTATTGAGATAGGCTTTCCCACTGGCCTGGAACTCCCTGGGGTGGGGTGAAGCAGGCTGATCTGCTGGTAAACTCCCAGGATCCACCTGCCTCCTCCTCCCAGCACTAGCATTAAGCAAGCACTACTCCCCGACCATGCTTGATTGCGCTCATTTGGATGCATAAAGAGAAATGGATGTCTCCAGTAATTCCAGTTATGCAATGCTCTCGTTTGGCTCATTTTTCCTCAATTTTTTGTTTTTCACATGTAATGGTGAAGTACTTTGAAGCAGCAGACTGCTCACTAGAAGAGCCTCAGCCCACACGGGTGTGTCCCACAGCACAGGTAAACCCGCATAACCAGGACTTCTGTGGGAGTCACAAAGAAAAGATGCTCTCCGGCTAGATCAGTGTGTGGTTTACAGCTCCCCAGAAAGCCTGAGTTTTTTCCAGGCCGGCTATGACGACTACACAGAGTGAGCTGCCTACAGGTGCCGTCCCTGACTGGGTTTTTATTAGCAACTTCCAGGATCCAGTGAGTTCTCAGTGGGACTAAAAGACAGGAAAGATGTGAAGACGTCAGAGGTAAAATGAACGCATTGCACAACAGAGCTAGATTTATAAGGGAGTGAGCGAGCCCAGGGCTGTCTTCCTCTGTAGCTGCCTAGACGGTGTGTGTGGGGGGGGGGAGGGGTAGATGTGTATGTGTATCCAGGAAACCCCTCAGAGAGATAAGTCACATCAATTAAATAAGATTTAAATAAATAGTGTATATACATATGCATACATGTTTATACATTAATGTATATATATATCATATATCATATACATATACATTCAAGACCCATTGTCAAGTCAAGAAGTGTTGGCTACTTTGGCAAATAATAAATAAGTTCTATTGTAGGTACTACCTGGCTTTCCCTTGCTCCCTGCCCCATTTGATGAGGGAGCACAGAGCACACCAGCAGAACACAAGGTTAGCTTGGGGAGATTTGTTTTTATTTTAGTCTCCAGAGTCTGTCTGAGTTGATGCAGTTGTCTTCGTGCCATAAACCGGGGTTCGGGGGAATCTTGGGTCTTTCCAGAGTCACTGTGGAGACCAGACAGTGAGATGGTCAGATGATGAGAACAAACCAGGGTCTGCCCTCTACCCCACACTTTCTGATCCTGAATCCAAAGACAAAAGTCTTGCTGAAAATCTGATGGATTCCTACCTGGATCTGCTACTCCTGAGAGTCATCCCACTGGCAGCCAGGACTTCAAGTCTCCTTAACATTGACACTCTTCTCGTTCTTCTCGTTCTCCCGGACTTTGGAGGCCTGGCTCTAGGACTTTGCTAAGCTTTCAAGGAGAGCGACTGATGCTGAGTCATAGTTTGTTTCTGCAGTTCTCACTGCTGAGTCATGCCTTGGGCATTATGCCTTGTGATCTCTCACAGAAACTATGTACTGAATGCACGAAACTGGCCTTGCTTCCCTCTCTCAATTTAAATGACAATCATTAATATGTAGTGATTTTTTTTTTTGCTTTTGCCAAAGAGAATCAAGGTTACATCTTCCCCAAAGTTATTATTTATCTTCTTGCTAAAGGCATGAAGGGAAATTCTTTCCACAACATACTACAGGGAGCTAGAAGCATGCAGGTCTACACCAAGACATTTCGAGGTGTTTTGGGTAACCTGGAGGTGCTTAGCAAACATTCTGCCTCTCTCAGGGACCTCTTGGAGGTGTTTCCAGGATGCTGCTGCCTTGGAGCATGGCACCTGTGTGGAACCCTCACAAATCACCTGTGATCACATGTATGAGACCCTTATGAGACTGGGCCTGTCCATGTTCCTTTGTGAAGGGAGGGAAGCTCATGAGGTCCATGGGCTCACTGTGTTTGCAGGACTCCTCTCTTCCAACAGTCATACAAGAAAATGATTGACAGAGGAGAGGGCCTTTGTAGGGTAGCTGCCTGTCATTTGTCCAGGGATTCTTCTGTTGCTGCAGCTGTTCAAGAGCACTTAACGTTACCCAGGACCCTTCACTGGTGTGGCTGCCTGCCATTACCCTGATGAGCTCCCAATGATAATGCTGACTCTGAGTCACTCATGAGCTTATGAGTAATCCCAACCCCAAGATGATTTTGGACAGAGTCCTGGATCTGCTGCTGCCCTTCAGGGTGCACAGTCAATTCTTTATGCCTTCTCAGGAAAGGTCACAAAGCACCTGCTAGTTAGAGTCCCTAAAGGCCACTCGGAGGAGTCAGAAGTGACTTAAGATGCTGCCCTGCAGTATAAGATGGAGACACCCGTGTATAAGATGGCGCTTTAATGTCTCCTGGCTCTGACTCTCACTGGCTGGATTCAACTCAGAGACACTGGTGAACATCAATGCCAGATTCTTGAAAGACAAAAGGGAATTACTTCTTAGCTTAAGTATGACTGTCTGACGTCACTGTAGTCTTTAATCATTCACTTGAAGTCTGGGAACCAAAACTGACATTCCTCCCTCCCTCCCATCTTTCTCATGTGCGGAGAATATGTGTGTAAATGTAGGTGTGTGCTTATATACTTGAAAGTGCATGTGTGCACATAAAAAGGTTCGATGTCAGGTGTCTTTCCTCAGTCTCTCTGTACCTTATTATTTGAGACAAGGTCTCTTACTGAACCTAAAGCTTGTGCATTTGGCTAGACTAGCTGTCCAGTGAACTTCAGGTATCTAGCTGCCTCCACCTCTATTCCAACCTTCTTATCCCACCCCCATCCCCACCCAGTGCTGGGGCACAGATACAGATGCAAGCCTCCATGCCTGGTTTTAGATGCAGTACTAGAGAGGCCAATGCCAATCGAACTTGTGTGACAGACAGTTTACCAACTATTGGGTTATTTGATCAGATTCTTTCGTTCATCATTTCAATTAATACAATTAACTTGTTTCACAAAATTAAAATGGTGAGATTTTTGAAAGGAAAGGGTGAGATTCTTGTCACCGTGGCACTGGTGCCCAGTTAGCTGGGGCACTGCATTCCATTATGGATAGGAAATGAAGGCAAGCCATCCATCACACCCATGAGCTAGACATCTATGTGTGATGGCTCATTCAACAGACAAGCCCTACACCACCGAGAAAAAGCTCTCAAGTAAGATGTACCACTATTTGAAGCTCTCCGTTGACCACTGAGAAACATAAATAATGTTGATCCATTGACACAGTGCAACAATGGGGACAAAGCTGCTGTGTGAGGATAGAGGAATGAAGCTGTTATATCTTGACTGAGTTTTAAGCCTTGAACATTTTAAAGAGAAAGGCATGGGTGCTATTTAGCTTTACCATCCCATCTCTGGAAGTCATTGCCTGGCCTTAAAATTCTCAACCTCTACCCTCCTAACACTTTGAACTTTACACATCCGTTGTGTCGGACAGCCTTTGCTATATAAGATGAGAAATGCCGCATTCCTCTTTCCATCAAAAACATCTCCAAACCTTGCCTAATGTCCTCTGGGTTCAGGATTACTGAGAAACACTGACCCACACCTATCTACCAATTTAACTATGATGATAAAAGTTTCAGAAAGTTAAAGAGGCTCCTTGTGATGTAGTTTTAAAGACTGGAAATACATTTATTTGGATATTCAAATATACATAGATGTCTGGGGAGGGGGCCCATTCCAGGATCGCGTGTAGGAAGTAGCCTCTACCGTGGGGTGACACAGGGTTCTGTCAGTGCACGTGAAGGATGCAACTGTTTGGATTCAATGAAAAATTAGTTTAAGCTCCTTAGAGTCTCTACCTCGAAAGCAAGGGATGGAATTTTATATGCAATAGAGACGTGGATGGGATTCAGAGAATGGAAAGGGCCTCTGGAGGTTATATAAGTGGGATGTGGAAGAGTTCAAATCTACAGACCCCCGAAACAGTCTGCAAGGGATGACCTTAACATATGTTGACTTCAATGTTTGTTTCTGTGACAAAAAGAAAGGAGGACAGCACATAGTCCGCTCCTGGTGCAGGCAGCAGCCCTAGGACTGTCTTCCTCAAAATCCCCAGCATCCCCTTATACCCATCAAGGTCACTCTCGTCAAGATGGATGTTGCGATCTTAAAGCTATGTCCATCACCACTCGTATGGAAAACCAGACTGTTTTTAAGGACAAGGCCTGGGACTCGACATTGAATAACAGACTGTGGTTGTCATCATTTCTGCCTATCTATCTTAACAATGGACGCATAGCGTTCTGCAGCTCTCAGGCACTCTGCCATTTATTTCCACGGCGCACACAATAAACCTGACAAGTGTCACTCAGCACCATGTCAAAGGAATAAAAAACATGGTTTGTTATGGAGCAAAGTATGACAGATGATGAGCCAAAAGACAGATTTCCATCTCCCTTAATACAATGTCCTCACATGGAATCAGTTTCGTGCAGTTTTTGTAGCAACAGAACAAGACAACTTAAAAGATATTTGTACAAACGTCAGAGAGGTGGGTTATACCAAGATGGGAGAAGCTCAACTATTGAACTCAGGTGTTATCTAGCTGTATTTTCAGCATTCTGTTGGTGTGTCAATGGAATTGTGTCAAGATAAGACATTCCAGAAGTTTTTATTTGCCCATTAGGATGCTAGGTCTGGAACCACGGTACACAAGGAATGGCTCCTTGGGAGCTAAAGATATCCCAAAAGAAATCATCATCTATTGGCTCAGCACCATTCTTAGCTCCATAGTTACTGAAATACTGATTAATGCACCGGCCTGGCCAGACAGTCTCTTCTTGGATTCTCATGTACCATTGTCAGATACCTCACTGTGGGTTTTACCAGTGTGGTGTGAACCTGCTTATCACCAGCAGTGAGTTTCCACTGGAGAGACTTGTTAATTCACTTTCCTTATTGAAATGCTCTTTCTGTTACACTCCTCTGTCTCTCCCTATATATTCTAGCACCATTTTGATGAGTTAACAAAGAAAATGCTTGAGTTAAAGAATTGGATTTTATTCAACATCTTCAAATCTTTACAGTATTAAGTCTTCTCATGAAGAAATACAGCAAGAGTTTCCATATCTATGTAGTCCTTAGTACAGTAGAGTCATGCAAAACTTACATTAATTTCCTTATATATCATCCATGTATAGTTTATGACTTTTTTGGTAGTATTAATAGGGTGTTGGTCCTTATTTTAAATTCTCAGTATTCTTTTTAAAGAAGTGGTTTTATGTATTTGCTTTGTATGCACTTAATTTACTGTCTTTCCTATGCATTCCAAAATAATATATATATGTTTTTATTTTTGATAATCTGCATATTCTCAAGGTATTTTATAACATGCTCTTCTTTTTCCATTGCTAGCTAGTCTTCATTAATATTAACTAAATTAGCCATATATTCTATAATATTGCTAGTTAATCATAATGATATGCTTCCTACTCATGACTTGCACAGTAGTGTTTGCAGTCTGCACCATTAAATATACTGCTGTCTATTGGCTTACGGAAAATGTTCTATATGCTCTTGAAAAGTATCTTTCCATTCTCTTTTTTATAAAGAGTAATGATTTTTAAGTTTTATCAAAAACATTTTCATGCTCATAAATACTTTCCTTTTACAATTTATAACATAATATGTAATCATGTTTTTAGGTATTAAATAGTGTTGTTGGTTACAGTAAATTGTCATTTTATTCTTGCTTTTTTGTTTGTTTGTTTGTTTGTTTTGTTTTGTTTTCCAATACAGGGTTTCTCTGTGTAGCCCTGGCTGTCCTGAAACTAACTCTGTAGACCAGGCTGGCCCTGGCCTCGAACTCAGAAATCTTCCTGCCTCTGCCTCCCATGTGCTGGGATTAAAGTTGTGCACCACCACTACCTGGCTAAATAAATCTTTTGTTGTTGTTGTTTTGGTAAATTGTCATTTTAAAACTGTTTTAAAATGTTGCTTTCTGGCTGGCCTGGCATGGTGGTGCATGTCTTTAATCCCAGCACTTGGGAGGCTAAGGCATGGGGATCTCTGTGAGTTTGAGGACAGCCTGGTGTACAAAGTGAATCTGAGACAGCCAGGTCTATTACACAGAGAAACAATGTCTCAAAATAAATAAATAAGCAAACAAACAAACAAATAAGTTGCTTTCTAGCATTTGATTAGGACTCTATCTTGGTTACTGTTCTATAGCTATGAAAACACACCATGACCACAGCAACTCTTACGAAGGACAACATTTCAGAAATTCAGTCTATTATTCTCAGGGCAGAAGCATGGTGGCATGCAGGCAGACATGGTGCTAGAGAGGTAGGTAAGAGTTCTACTTCAGGATCTGCAGGCAACAGAGAGAGAGAGAGAAGCTGGGCCTGGTTGAGCATTTGAAACCTCAAAGCTCAGCCCCAGTGACACACTTCCTCCAAGGACATACCTCCCAATAGTGCCACTCCCTATAAGCCTACGGTGATATCTTCATTCAAGACACCACAGATGTTTATAGAAATTCTGAGCTATCAGCTCATGCCTGTCAGTATGTCTGTGTCTGTATATGAGAAAAGGAAAAAGAATGAAAGAAGGGAAGAGAGAAAGGAGGGAGAGAGGGAAGGAAGGAAGAAAGGAAGGAAGGAAGGAAGGAAGGAAGGAAGGAAGGAAGGAAGGAAGGAAGGAAGGAAGGAAGGAGACAGGAGACAGAGTTGGAAACCCACCCGTGGTAGTGCAGACTCACTAGCAGCATTACTCTGTTTATTAGGGAATTAGGTCAGCTTGACTTGATCTACATCTTTTCTATGTTGTAAAAATATTTATGAAAGATAGTGAATTATATACCTAAAATCTTGAAATAATCCTTTGATATAATTTACCCTAAACTAATTATTCAGGACTAATCATAGCGCTTTGATAATATGTTTAATAACTTGTAAAGTAATTGGATTATTTAGCTTTTGTGCTTCATTGAATGCCTATTTGGATAATAAACACTTTTCTCATCACTTGTTTTGACTAGGATTTCTTCTTTCCCCTTTGGCACACTTTTCTGCTTATGGACCCATGTAACGGTCAGTCCTCCTGTCTTTGTCTACTGTGTGTTGAAAGCTACCCCAATATTTTCCTATCTTCCTAACACTACAGTTTCCTAAAAACAAAGAAACAAAACTTTAAGATGGAATGACAGGCAAATAGGGAGGTTAGATCCTCTCTCTGTATAGTCCCATCTTCTCTTTCTTCTCTTTCTCTCCTTTCTCCCACTCCAGGGATAAACAATGTTACCCAAGTTTTCAAGAAAATCAATGTCTGCCAGTACCAAAGAAAGGGGGATTGGAGTAGGTCTGAACATCACAGGTCAATTATATTTACTTACTGTCATTGAAATATCAGGTATGTTCACACACATGCACACACCACACCACACACACACACACACACACACCATTCACACACAGGTTGAAGGGAGGTTCCCTAGGCAACCACTAATCCACTTGGAGTCTCTGTAGACTTGTTTGTTCTGGCCGCTTTACAAACAGGACAGTAAGTAGTGTTTACAACTGGCTTCTTTTACTTAGTATGTTTTCAGGCTCCATCATGAAGAAGCTCAAATCAGTATTCATATTGTTACAGCCAAGTGATATTTTATTTTATAAAGATGTTTTATTTCTCTCATCATCATTTTATATCTTTTTTTGTTGTTGTTGACTTTTTGGCTTAAACCATTGACTATGAGGGTTTTATACAGCCAGTCATGTGATGTGGGGTATTTTCCTTGTAGCCACCAGCTTTTTCCTGTGTTTTTGAGATCGAAACCATTACAGATAAATAGGAATGTTCACACCTTTGTGGATTCTTGTCCCAGTTCTGGACTGTGCTATATAGATCTACCATAATATCTCTCTGTCTCTCTGTCTCTCTATCTCTTTGTCTCTTCCCCCTTCTCTGATAAACCTGTTAAGATTGTGATACAATTCAGTAATAAAAAATGGAAACCAGTCAGCTCTGCCTGTGTGTCTTGTACCCTCTGATGTTTGTGCCCAGCATGGACAGCAGCTACCCTTCTCACCCACATCTATTAGGCCAAGTAAGAACTAGGAGGCAGGGCCTCAGTTGCATGGTTCAGTTGGGGACAAAAGCAGCTGACATCAAACTCCCAGCTGCCTTGTGTTTATTCACAAAGTCTTACACTGCCAACAACGAAGGACATCATCCGTAATAAAAATCCCACCAAGCCAGCAGTTACAGTGGAAGTGGAAAGCTAGGTCTCACCTTCTCTGAGACGAGGGCGAGCAGGCCAAGTCTGGTGGATGACGGCCTGGCTTTTCTGGGCTGGAATGTCACAGAATAGAGATTTGAGTTCCCACCTCCAAAATGTTTTCACTTACAGCATTTCTGACACCAAATGTGTGGGCTCTTTCTTCACACCAATCAACTCTCCAACTCTCCAGATACCATCTGGTGTCCCACAATTCAGTTCAGTTCTAACACTAACTATACAGAGTCAGCACAAGCCCCAGAGATAAAGGGCTCAGTCACATGAGACAATCTAGTCCACTCAGACACCAACTGAGAGACTAGGCCACCGTACCAGTGACCAAAAAGCTGTAAGGTCCAAGCCCCATAGCTCTGCCTCATGATTTACAATTTGTCAGAATGGCACACACACACACAGAGAGAGAGAGAGAGAGAGAGAGAGAGAGAGAGAGAGAGAGAGAGAGAGAGAGACTCATTCACTAAATAAAAACAAAAAGGAATAAAATAAAAGGCCAAGAGATGTGCTTCCTTTGGACTTAGCAGTTCACTTCAAAAGATACAGTCAGGAACAACCAAGTTCGAGGGACACAGGGAGTTAGGGGTGGAAAGCACAGAGCTCCTGTGACCTCTAGGGGTAAGCAGCCCTCCCTGTTGAGGATTTTATACAGACTATGGCACAGGTCAGCTTACTAAGTCATTGCCCATTGCTGTTCCAGTTGGTCCTCAGCTCCACTCAGCTCCACTCAGCTCCAGGAGGTGAGGCTGCGAGTCACAGCCTCCAAACATGGTATTGACACATTTGGCAGCCCGGCCCATGCTGAAGCTATGGGGAAGGGGAGCACCAAGGGGCTCTTAATGATGACCTCAGTGATATTGAAAGGACTGATTCTGAGTTACAACAAACATTTATCTGATGATCATCTTTATGTGGTAGATCAGGTCACCAAGGCCACACACACGTGTTCAGTGGTTTGTTTGGTTTTTTACCCACTGATCCCTTGGCCACTCCCTAAGCTGCTCAGTAGTTCATCCTGAACTCAATCCACTTTCAGTACACCTGGAAATCTGCCGGATAAGGTCTCTGAATGTGTGTCAGCTGTGTCTAACTAAGGAGGTCTGATGACGTCTTATCAGCAGTTCAGGGTGGACATCTTTGGGCTTTCTTGGCTCCTGTGAGGAATAATTTATGTCATGAGCAGGGTCTTACGCAATCCTATTTACTAGTTGATAATAGTTGTGTCTTCCGAGAACACACAAACTATGAGTTATAAATATGAACCTAGAACACAGCCTCGGATCATCTCAGGACTCCCTGACATCCCCACCTGACCCTGCACATACAAGCAGCTGGGCTGCACCTTTCTGGCATCAGGTGTGCCTGGCTATGTGTTGAGCATCAGGTGTGTGTGGCTGTGTTTTGAGCAATCCTGAGTTTTATTTTCTCCATTGCCCTACCCAGTATAAAATAAAACAGAAACCACTGAAGTTCTTACTAGTAAGGTAGATTATTGTAATTGCTGCAACCAAATGCCTGGCAAGAAGCACATTAAAGGAGAAAGGAATTTTAGCTCCTGGTTTGAGAGTATGGGTCATCGTGTAGGTGAACCAGAACGACAGGAAATAGCATAGGGTATACTTGCTCACATCCTGACAGATGACACACAGAGAGACTGGGGCCAAAAGTAGGACTCCAAAGACCTGACTCCCTGTGACCCCTTTTCTTCAACCAACCACAGTTTCGTAACCCCCCCCCCCCAAAGAGCATCACCGACTGCAAGCCAAGAATTCGAACTTGTTTAGAATATTTTCTATTGAAACTGTATCCAAAGAAAAGTGGCAGGTGAGACCAGAAAAGTGAGGGTGTAGCTTTTTGTTATTTTGTTGTTAGTTTTATTGCTTTGTTTCTTTTTGTTTTAAGAGTGTAGCAGGAAGAGTTTTCTCCACACAGAGATGCATGGAAGGCATTCAGTGCCCCCTCCCCACAGTTCTTCCCTAAAATCCTGTGAGTTATCGTCCTAACCGCAATGCAGGCTGGCAGAGCTCCATCATAGCTTACCATACTTTCATTCAGTTATGACTGGCAAGGGCTGTGCATCCAAACACTCTGCCAGATAGGATCTCAGTCTACGTGTTGGCTATGGCCGACTAAGGAGGTCTGATGACATCTATCACGAGGTCAGGGTGGACATCTTTGGGCTTTCTTGACTTATGTGGGATATTGTGTTCTCAGGCGCAAAGTCTCCAGGTGCCCTGTGCAGACAGAGAAGAGTTCTGGAAGAGGTGCTAATGTATGCCTGGCAGTAGATACCCAATATGATGATCAGGCTCAGACTCTGCGGTGCTGACTCAGCCTTCCCGCTGCCAGGATGTGAAAGGTGCCATCTAAGACTGGGAGAGGCACGTGGTGGTCATCTTCTTGTCTCCGGAGATCTATTCTTATTTGGTTGAAAAGCCTAGAACAACGTCTATAAGATAAAAGAATGGTGGTGCCTTGGAATCTCTACAGTGACTTTTAACTCCTGTCATGTTTAATTTTGAAAGTTCCAGTTGAACTGTCATAATGGCAGAGATGCCTCATAACCCCATGTGAAATGAATTTTTTTTTAATATTTTATGGTGAAAAATACCATGGACAAGAGTGGACTGCCCCCCCCACTCACACACTTCACACCAGGTGGCACCCAGAAAGTAAAACTCCGAAGGGTTGTCCAAGTTGAAGGAAAATCTCTCTAAACGTCCTAACTCACTTGGATGATCTAGACTAACACTGGAATTTCAAAACGTTTATTGTTTCTAGACTCTAAAAGGAGGGGATAACCCTGCTCCATCTTAATATGCCTCTCTCTAAAGCCTTAACTGTGTGTCTTGTGAGGAAAGACCAATCCGCTGGATATGTTTCACAAACAGTCAGAGTTTAAGACCTTGAAGGTCAAATCAGAATACACAGCTAGAAGGAACTGGAAGCTGGGGCTGCACTCTGGAAATAAGGCATTGCAGCTCACCACATCAGTGGCTGGGCTTGAGGAGGTGTGGCGCCACTGAAGACCATAGCTGCAGCCCATCTCCACACCACTTCCTCAGTCCACTCCCCCTCACACACACACTCCGGGCCTTGCACTTCTTAACCGGAAAACATGAAGGCTCCTCCTACTTTAGGGTTCTGCACAGATTTTTTCCAACGCCTCCAAGGCTGGACATGTACGTACACTGTTCTAGTCTCCGCCTTCCTCTAAACACTGGTTCAGTGGGAGCTCCACGAAGTCTACGCTTCCTTTCCCGAAGCGAGCCGGTAGCAGCCTGATGTTGCATAACCTGCCGGATGAGTGCTGGGTCCCCAGGGAGCCAGCGCTCGCCTCGCAGACAGGATGGCGCGAGCCCGGCGTTCCGTCCAGCAGGGGGCAGCAGAGCTTGCCGGCGCCGCCGCACTGCCCGTCTGCGAGGCTGGAGCCATTACAGCCCCTCCGGGAAAAGGCTGGAGTCCTCAAGCATCCTGTTCTCTTCTGTGGAAGCATTTTTCCAGGCTCGTTTAAGCTAGAATACAGTGTTTCGGTAGCTGATGCACAATCGCTTTTTTTTTCTTTTTTTTTTTTAATTTTTGCTTTGCTTTTGATCAGTTTTAAAGAGGTATTAATTACGTGCCTAGCCATATCAGTGCATACCAGACACCTTGTATTTCGTTATAGCGTCCCTTCATCATCTTCTAGTCATTGTCTCCGATTTCCAGACGATGACCGTGCAATAAGTAACTGAAAGAAGTAAAGATTTTAAAACAGGGCTGAGACTGGAGCTGGAGGGAACAAGGAAAGGATGTGTGATTTTTTTTTCTTTCTGTTTTTAACAGTCTTCTGTCCAGACGTATTGGACATGATGTAATACAAGCCCGATGTAGGTCCAGCGCTTTTATAAACGCTAGAGGATAGGAAACTGAAACGATACTGGAAGATTTCTTGAACTGAAAGACAACATACAATTCAGTTTTTCCTTTGAGCAATTGCCCCAGACACAGGTGAGGAGTGTATGATCTTCACTCCAGAACTGCTGGATCACAGCCTGCAGTTCCGCAGCTCCCCGGACAGTTTCTGTGTCCTTAGAAGTCTGGAAAACAGACTGGGGGGGGGGGAGCTCCCAGTTTGCCTTCAAAAATTTGGAGGGCCTGGGGTGGAGAGATGGCTCAGCAGTTAAGAGCACTGACTGCTCTTCCACAGGTCCTGAGTTCAAATCCCAGCAACCACATGGTAGCTCACAACCATCTGTAATGAGATCTGATGCCTTCTTCTGTTAGGTCTGAAGACAGCTACAGTGTACTTGCATATAGTAAATAAGTAAATCTTTTTTAAAAATTTGGAGGGTCAATATTTGAAAAAACCTGAGTGTATTTGTTTGGCCTTATTCAGAAGGGCAGGCATAACTTCAATATGTATGATCCCTGATTGGAGAGGAGACTCTCCACTTCCCCTAAAGAACAGGGAATTTGGGGCTGGGGCCTTATCTCAAACCTACTAGCTTCACATTAGTTTCCAGGCAAGTTCAAACTGGCAGTTCTCAACTAAATACTTCTTCCCTCTGATTCTTATTACTTAGAAGATAGGGATGTGATTTTTAAAACCCATTGGGTTGTGATCCCCCTCCTTTGCCATGTGGCCATGGGAGGAGTAGTGTGGGTGTGGGAGAGTGTGTTCGAGGTAGGTGTGCACATGCTCACATGCATGTGTGTCTTATTCATGGATACAAACATGGCAAAGGTCCAGAGTGCTGTGGTTGGCCCCAGTGGTGATTATCATCACAGTTTGAAGATGTCGATCTCAGGGATCATCACACTGCTTCCGAAGGTCCTGCGAGACTCCGTGGTGTTAGAGCACAGTGCGAGGATGGGTGTGATAAGCAAATCGAGGAGAGAGCAAAATTCATACGAGGACCTCATTTCTTATCCATCAAGAGGGCGGTAAGAACAGAGACTCCCTACCAGACTCTTAAAAATACTGATTCTCTTGAACCAACACTGGGTGGATACTGGTGGTGTGAGTTTTAGGAAATCCTAGCAAGGCAAGCTGAGTGCAGACCCTTCCCCTTCAAGTCAAGCCAAGCGAGTGCAGTAAGAGTGCTGGGGAAGGCAGGCTGTTTACCATTTCTCTTCACATGGGTACAATTAGCCATGAGTGGAAACAATGAGATGGCCCCAGAGAAGATCACAACATGAATGTGACCACTGGACCTTGAAGTGCACTTGTCTTTCACCACCATGTTATTAACCAGGAAGGCAGGAGGAGCCTCCCCTGGGAGGCAGGCACCAGCACCAGGCAACCTGAGGCATTGTGCTCCCTGGCATCCTCCCTATGCAGGACATCAGGGAGATCAGCAGAGGACATCCAGGGGACCTAGCAGGCTCTCTGTGGGTGGTGGGTTGAAGTCACAGGACCACTGAGAAGCTGCAAACTCAGCCAGCTGGCCTTGTCTTCTCCATTTTCATCTCCCTCTGCCTCCCCTGCAGAGTCTCAAGTAGATAAGATCTCAGATCCTTGAGTCTAGTCTAACCTTGGGTCTGCATTGAGTGGCATCTCCTAAGTGGTATTAATTATGGAAAGTGAATGAGAGGCAGTAACCCATTGTGTCAAGTCTGCCTCCGAGAACATTCTTTATTCTGACAGTATGTGTTCCTAGTGTGATGTTGGCCTGCTACTGAACATCCAGGAAAGCTCAGCAGTATTGAGCAGCCTTGATGCCACGGTTCACGCTGTTCCTGGGGATGGATGGCTCGGATAGCAGAAGAGCCAGGGGAAGCAGCAGCAGCCAGTGAGGAGTGGAGAAGATGGGCGTTAGCCATCTTGGTTTCACAGGGTCTTGGTTGAATTGACAGACTCATCTATCTTGGGAAATGTGTTTTCCGACTCAGCTTCTATCCATGTCAGGGCCTGGCAGTGGTCCTCCACTACACACCAGCTTCCCATATCTGGTTTTCCCACTGCTCAGGAATTCCTCCAAATTTCAAGACCAGGCACCTCCAGCATGTGAGACACTGGACTCCATCCTGGCTGCTCAGTTTGTCATCTGTTGTTTGTTCCAAATGAATGAGTGAGTGAATGAATGAATGAGTGAGTGAGTGAATGAGTGAATGGTGAGTGAATGAATAAATTAGTGAGTGAATGAATGGTGAGTGAGTGAATGAATGAATAAATGAATAAATGAGTGAATGAATGAATGGTGAGTGAGTGAGTGAATGAATGAATCCTATAGAGAACAATTGAACTGTATCCTGGATCTATTTTTTTTAAGATTTATTTTATTATTTATTATATGTAAGTACACTGTAGCTGTCTTTAGACACCTCAGAAGAAGGCATCAGATCTCATGGTTGTGAGACACCATGTGGTTGCTGGGATTTGAACTCAGGACCTTTGGAAGAGCAGTGAGTGCTCTTAACCGCTGAGCCATCTCTCCAGTCCCTGTATCCTGGATTTTAAAAAAGGATATCTTTTTACCCCCTTTCTGAGTTTCTTTTTTTTTAAGATTTATTTATTTCATGTGTGCAAGCACACTGCAGCTGTGCAGATGCTTGTGAGCCTTCATCTGGTTACTGGGAATTGAATTGTTTTAGGACTTCCGCTTGCTCCGGTCAACCCCACTCACTCAGTCCCTGCTTGCTCTGGCCCAAAGATTCACTTAGTGTACATAAGTACACTAGCTGACTTCAGACACCCCAGAAGAGGGCATCAGATCCCATTACAGATGGTTGTGAGCCACCATGTGGTTGCTGGGAATTGAACTCAGGACCTCTGGAAGAGCAGTCACTGCTCTTAACAGCTGGACCATCTCTTCTACCTGAGGAACAGATGGTCAGTTTTGTCACCTTCCCGGCAGTCCACACTGGTTCATTTCTACCTTTTTCCTTTCAATTTCCAGGTGACATTTTGCTTCTATATGAGTGCCATAACAAGAATTCCACTTGGAATCGAGTTGCCTACCTGTTAGCCCAGCCTTGCTCTGGTGGCAAGTCTAACCTATGTGAACTTCAGTTTCCTTACCCCAAAACAGGGACCCTGCTGTGCTCCCATGGTCCTCGTGGTGACATTCATAACAGCTTTGAAAGACGCGCCCCCTCACTTATTTAATCTCTCTACTCTATTCCCATTTGCTGTCTCTGATATTTTTTTTTTAACTCCTCAAAACTGGCGTTTTAAAGGCTGTGACTGTTAAAATGAGTACTTGCCTTTTAAAGAATCCTCAGGTTGCTAAGCAGCACCTGCCCCGCCCCCTCCCCTCTCAGGCAGCCTCGTTGCCATAGTATCATTCGAGCATGGTAACAAGAAGCAAAGAGCAATCATTTTTCACTCAATAGGGCTGGGCAGACAGATAAACATGTTGAAATGTTTTCGTACAACTGTCTCAAGGAAGAGGGGAGGATGGCGCATGGCAACAGTTTGTGCCTCTCATCCATTCCTCCCCTGCCTCCCATTTGCCCAGAGCTCTTCTTACCTGTGGCTTCTGTGTGTCACCCATCCCTGGTGTGACACTTCCTAAAAAGGCCTTTGAAGGGCTGCTGCTGCTGCCGCTACTCCGGTATTTGTAGCTATTTAGGGCTAAAGGCAGACTGGAATCCTCCTCGAAGCGCTGCTAAACATAGAGCATGCTGTGAACCTGGCTTGTGACTGAAGGCAGCCATGTCATAGCAGGTGTGGGGAAGATGACACACGTCATCAGAGTGACATCAAAGGGTGCGTTTAAAAAAATAAAATGGAAAGGATAAAAAGAGAAGACATTACACAACCTGTTTGTTACTTAACGTGTATTAGAGAAGTATAAACCTCAGACCCAGTTCTTCAGCTGCCAGGTTTGAGGATGGCCTCTCACCCACCAACTATATAAACACAGACAGACTCTACAGTGGGGCCTGCCTCTCGCCTTTGTCCCATGTGGTTCAATAAGGCCCAGGTTCCATATCAGGAGCTCAGGCATCGCTCATCTTGCTGTTAAAAGGTGACAGTATTTCTGGGTTGGTGGCGGCTTCCTGCTTCTTGTTGAGTCTGGAACCAACTGTCAGACCCTCCAGTGCTTCCATGATCCAGGATCTCGGAGTTGAAGCCAGACCAGCAGTGGTTGCCGGGTATGTGCTCACTTGTGAAAGACAGAAGTTCTTCTGGCCGGTCAGTGTTCATATGAGTTTCCTTTTCAAAGTTTTGAAATTCCCTCTTGAAGCAGTCCCAATAGACTGAAGATGTTTCTCTAAATATGGAGTGAGTCGAGTCTCCTCCACAGCCATCAGCCGAGCTCACTGCCTCTGCAAAGAGTGGCTGAGCTCGGCCTTAGGAAGACATTCTTTCTAGTCTGGGTAGAAGGATGGAGATAGACCCGCACTGTCAAAGCCCTCTCATGCTTGGCTGCCCCATGACAATGACAGACCATTGCCAGACAGCTGCTTAGAGTGCAAAGCGCACGCTAAAGCTTCCAGAGCTGTGTGCTCATCCCCTGAGCCGATCCTCTACATCTTAAACACATATGGCTTAGAGGGACTTGCAGAGAGGGCTTATCAGACAAAGGCAAGGTCGTCCCCAGACTCCTTCAGACAAATCAACTTCTTCCTCAAAGTAGAACAAATTTGTTTCCTTTCCTTGCCTTCTGTTGTCCTTCCAAGCCAGTTTTTTCCCTGTGTGTGTGTGTGTGAGTATGTGTGTGTCTGTGTGTGTGAGTGTGTGTATGTGTGTATGTGTGTGTGCATGTGTGTGTATGTGAGTATGTATGTGTCTGTGTGTGTGTATGTGTGTATGTGAGTGTGTGTCTGTGTGAGTGTGTGTATGTGTGTATGTGTGTGTATGTGAGTATGTGTGTGTCTGTGTATATGTGTGTATGTGTGTGTCTGTGTGTGAGTGTGTGTGTGTGAGTGTGTGTATGTGTGTGTCTATGGGTGTTTGTGAGTGTGTATGTGTTTGTGTGTGTGAGTGCGTGTGTGTGAGAGAGTGTGTGTGCGTGTGTGTCTGTGTGTGTGTGTGTACTCATTTTATAGTGATTGTGTCATGAAGATAATTTCTCTCATGTACATCAAGTACAGAGCCCATCTTCCCTCCCCAACACACTCTTTATTTTACATTTCCAATTCCATATTCTGCTCGTTTTGTTCCTTCTCCAACTCCTTTTGCTTTCACATATATGGAGTTTTTGTATTTATGTCTACCCCAGGATGTGCAAAGGACTGAAAAC
Organism: Mastomys coucha; assembly: GCF_008632895.1. Lineage (NCBI taxonomy): Eukaryota > Metazoa > Chordata > Mammalia > Rodentia > Muridae > Mastomys > Mastomys coucha. Next base: position 105,072,449 of record NW_022196915.1, read on the forward strand.
ATGTGACACTTGCCTTTCTGACTTATTTCATTTCATATGGTTAGTTCCTGTCACCCCTACTTTCCAGCAAACAGCACGACTGTTCTTCTTTATGGCTGACTAAAGCTTTGTTATAGACAAACGGCAAAAGTTTAACCCTGTCATTTGTTAAAGGACACTTCTCTTGCTTCCACAACTTGGCAATGATATTCTGAGCTCACAGCAGTACACATAGACGTGCAAACAATACATGGGTGGTATGCTGACTTACAGTCCCTCAGGCCAACAACCTGGACATGGTAAGGCTGGCCCTGTGCTAGGTCCTTTCTCCGTCTGTTGAGGAGCCTCCCTCCTGGTATCCATTGTGGCTAAACCCATGTGTACTCCTTAATATGTGACTGGGTTTTTGCTCTCCTACCTTCCAGTTAGCATTAGGGGTAATAATATAACTTTTCAGAAGAATTGTAGAACCCAGGAAGGAAGGCAGAAGAGAACTTTGCGTCTCTTAGACATACCTCAGACATCCCAGGTGGGACAGGTGTCCACTCAGCCCATCTGAGAAAGAACTTCTGCCTGCCACATCATTGCCACCAAACCCACGGCTCAGAGACTAGCACTCGGCAGTGTTCCTAGAATGCATCCCTGAGCCCAATTGTCTTTTGTCTGAGCTCTATAAGTAGTAGATGTTGATTGGCTTGCTGTCAACATGCCCTGTAAAAATTAGTCCTGCTGAGGCCCAGCTTTCTGGATCTTATCTTTTATCTGAAGTCTCTGGTCCAATGAGAAAGAGGTCCCCATCATGTCTAAGCAGTGCCTGACTTGTGGCTAAGATTCCTAACTTGTGAAAGGTGCCTACCATGTCACCTTATGAATATCAACCCTCAGGTGATTAATCATCAGTGACTATGTCATACAGGCGTGTTTCCTAAGAATCCTTTCCCTTCTTCCAGATTCTGCAGTTCCACCCAGTTGCTTATTTGTCCCTTCCTGTGCTCAGAAAGCTATCAGCCAGAGTTTTGGAAAGTTGCGGCTGCTTTGATGGCCAAATTATCTTTCAATCAAATTCCAGGGGAATACTGATAAATATTTAATGATATACTTTCTAGGGGGGCAAACAAGCCAACCATAGGGGGAAAAAAAATAAATGGGTGTCACCCTGGTTTGTGACATCTGCCAATTTTGGCAGTGTAAACCTTTCTATCCTGACCAGTTCCAACCTCCTGTGAAGCCCCTGAGTGGGAACATTGGGAAGAAATGCTCCTGGATGCCTGTGAGCTGGTACAAACCGCCTCTCAAGCAAAGAGATCCCTCCAGAGGAATATTGCCTTGGGCCAGCCAGTCTGGGCCTCCCTCAACCCGTGGGGGAAACAGGGTCCTGGTGCAGGTTGGCATAATGGCAGACACAGCAACACAAGGAAGTGCAGGATCTGAGTGTATTTCTCAAAAATGTCTTTTTACAGTCATTATAAAAGAGAAATAAAAAATCTGGCAGCTCAGCGGTTGAGGTACCTCTGAGACCATCTGAAACACACTGGATCTAAAGCAGCCACCTCTTCTGGACTGGTGCAGCACCCGCGGACTCGGAGCACCGGGCCTGTACTGACCCGGCCAGGGTCCTGGAGGACTGCGGGTAAGCCAGCCAGGAGGGTAGAGGCTCGAATCTTGAATCTCGAATGCTCTGCAGTACCCTGTCACACACACAACCAATCAATCCCTCCCTCCCT
>NW_022196915.1:105074267-105078321 GCF_008632895.1 Mastomys coucha
TCTCTCTCTCTCTCTCTCTCTCTCTCTCGCTCTCTCCCCTCAAGGTCCCGCCCATCAAGGTAAAGGCCCACTAAGCTAATCTTTTGGGCTAGTCAATGCCCTACCCACCTCATTATCTTTCTAACAAGGCCGGAGGTATTTAGTCTGAATGTTTAACACTGCCTGCGAGAAATTCCAAGCCAGGGTTTGGCTGATGTTGGAACATTGGTGGAGGTCCGAGAGCACCATTTATCTTGGGGGACACCTAGCACAGCACGAGAGACTATAGCAAGGCCATATCTGGGCTCCCTCTGGGTTAGGGGTTGCAGGAGACGGCTTCCTTGAAGCTTTTGCCTCATAAACTGCTGTCACACAAAGTGTGCGCGGCAGAATGTGACCGCCGATGATCATTCCCTTGCTCATTCCTCTGTCGTTTCCATCAAACAGCTAATTCTCCAGGTGGTCCAGTCCTTTAAGCCCGTCTCTCTTTTTAGCTAAAGGTCTTAATGCTTGTCTAAGCAAGTAATGCGCATACAAACACCACCAGCTTGATAGGCAAGAGATGCCCTCACCACCCCCAACGCACTCCCAGAACTCTGTGCTCTACTCATTTAGGGTTTTATTTCATTATTCTTTGATCATCGCAACAGTCTAGATTCCTGGGAGCCACACGGCAAAGCTCATGTCACAGAACTGTTTTCTCAACATTTTGAGGAAGGTTGAGAAGAGCAACATTCTCAGGCACTCAGAGCCACAGGCTTTTAGTGGGCAAGAGGGTGGATCTCAGCAGCTCCGTTAATGTAGCAATAATGGCCCAGGCAGACTTGAGTGCAGGCCTCTGCAACCACACTGCAGTGGGAACCCTTGCTCCAGCTGGACGCTTAATAAAAGTGTTTCTTTCAGCTCTGAGTGTTCCCTGGCTTCGGCCATCTACCCACAACTAAGGAATGAGTCACACCACTTAGTGGCTGCAGGTCTCCAGTCTTGCTGTGCTGTCTGTCAATACCTTCCCCAGTCCCTTGTTTTCTCTCTGTGTCTGGTGGAGTATCATTCTGTCTTAATTCAGAGAGCCCTAAAAGATTCTTTTGTACATTTCCTCTCCAAGAGGAGTGCTTCCATTTTTCATTTTAATCTGTTTTATGATGCAAATCACGGCCTAATGGAGATGCACCACTCTATCTTAATGGACTCATGATTTCATCAGTAAGTTCCTTTCATTTTGATGGAAGAAAGAGGCCTAGAATTTCCTGGGGTTTCAACAATCAAGTTGTTAAAGAAATAAAAGAGAAAATGAGAGCAGGCACGGAGCCTATGGAGGCAGAGGACGAAGCCACAGTAAGTTTCTCCAGCCCCGAGAATGCCACGTGTCTCTCTGACCATCAGTCCTTGTGTAGGACGCAGTGACTCTCATAGCTCTGATTCCTCATGACCGCTATTGTGTAGCTGTTGCCTCTGAATTGAAACATGTCCTCCTGGAGAGCTGAGAGGGGACCGAGGCTCACAAGACTCGAGGAGCTAGCAAAACTCGCAAACCCATGAAACTTAGCAGGCCCAGGAAGCGCAGTAGGAATATACCTTCCTCTAGATTCCTTTGTGTTCTTTTGATGAATGCCATGATTAAAAACAACGTGGGGAGGGAAGTGTTCATTTCAATGTACACTTCCAGGTAGAAGTTCATCTCTGAGGGAAGCTGGTACAGGAACTCAAGGCAGGAATCTAGAACACAGTTCCCTGGAGGAACACTGCTTGCTGGCTTCCTCTCTCTCACTCTCTCACTCTCAGCCAGCTTTGTTATACAGCCTAGGGTCATCTGCCAAGGAATGGCACTGCGCACGGGACTGTGCCCTCCGACAATAATCCACAATTAAGACACAGTCCAATCTGGTCTGATTACCCAGTGGAGTCTCCTTGAGGTGACTTTGGGCTATGTCAGGTTGACCGCGGAGGTTAATAGGGACAGGGCCCCATTCTGGGTTGTCTAAGCAATGAGCAGTTGCTGCACAAGATGAGACTCTCTAATGAGTTACCTTTGAGTTAGGCAGGGAGTACCCAGAGATGTAACTCTGGTGAGTCACTGAGGGGTACAGCTGCTTTTAAGCCACTCACATTCCTTCAAGCATCCCGTTGCCACGTTTCTGTATGTAACCCCAACGAATTCCTTGGTTCCTCAAGGCGGAATACAGAAGAATAGTTTCTGTGACCTGACACTGGTGCCTTGTCTGGGGTGACGCTTGTTATCATTTCTGCTGGAAAAGTCTCGTGACAGGCAGGCTGGGAGTGCTGGCTATATAGTAGCACTGGTGTGTGTAAAAAACACACTGTCTTCAAGGTGAGCGTGACAAAGCAAGTCTTGGCACCCTGCAAGTACACAGGCAACACAAACATCTAAGGGGCCTTGCTGTCAAGCTAGAAGTCTGAATTGCCAAGTGTTGGGTTTCAAGCATCAAGCTCCACTGGGGAATAAGACAGGGAAACACTCTTGATAGAGATCAAGTCCGTTGGTGGATCCACTCTCCCGTGTGTAGTCATTACTCACTTCCCTCTGCATGCAAAGGCTTCGTGTAGGTTCAGGGGCAAGGGGGAGGACCACCACCTCCATCTTAACCACTGACGTCTGTAGTCACACATCCTAACGCGGAACGCAGCCAAAGTGGAGCAGCTCACACGCCGACTTTTCTTATGGTCACGTCTCAATTCATGACACTAGTTCCCAAGGCTACATCACGAGACAGATTGTGGAGTCCTGGTTCCTCCAGCCTCCTGCTCACTTATTGCCAAGTCCCACTGACTTCTTGTCTAACTCCTTCCCACATTTCTACCTTTTAACGTGCAGTTTCAACACCACTGTTCAAATTCTTAACTATCTTCATTTTTGCCTAGTCTGGAAGAATGTTTCACAGAACGCTTTCAAAATATCACTAAAAAGGGGGGTGGGTTGTTGCAGACTCTTTCTCCTGGTTGTCCTCGCCCCATCAATGGTACTTTTATGTTCTATATACATACGCCCTACTGAGAGTTTAAAACAAAGGGCATCCTGTCACTCTCTAAGATTGTGACATTTCAACCACCTTGTCACTCTGCCTAGCTTGTCTCCCAGTCCGCCTGTCTGCAGCGGTGTTGCCGCTACATCTGTAGCAGCAACAGACCCCTTAGACATTGGCTCCCCCAGACCTGGCCTCGCCAAGCTCCAGTTCCACCCTGACCCACTTTCCTTGACATCACCCTACAATAACTGATGTCTTTCACTTAGGCCCTGTGGCCAGGGTAGCTCTTTTCCCTTCTGCGTCCTCTCTGACTCACAGGGGCTGCAACATCTGGAAACTAAATTTCCCAGAAATTCCCGCTTAGATTCTGCCAATGAAAAGCCTCAAGGGAGAGTTAGAGGTAGAGGAGGAGACAGACAGCTCATTGTTCCTCTAGCTGCAGGGTACAGGCTGCTGCAGATGGCTTCCAGGACTCCAGCAGACCTTCGCCTACGATGCCTGCTGCAGCAAGCACAAAGATCATTGCTATCCTGCAATTCTCTGTCTGGTTTTCTAAATCCTTTTTTAAAAAAGTATTAGTCTTATAAATGGACAAGTCATATTTCTAAGCTGTCCTGAGTTAAGAACGCAGCTCACACCAAACCTCTGTTTTCTGGGCCTTCTGTTCTACTTTCAATCTGAAATGTCTCCCCCTGGTTCATGTTTTGAATTCTTTTTTCCCAGCAGGTGGTGCCGTTCTGAGAGGCTGTGGAACTCTCAAGAGATGGAGATTAGTTGGTAGAAGTCGGTCACTAGGAGTGAGCAGTGGGCGTCTGACCATTCTCCCAGCTCAGACCACTGCATGATGGTCTGCAATGGTGTCACTGCTCTTCTGTCATGATGGGCTAAAAACCCTCAAAGACCACGAGCCCCATCTTCCCTCAAGGACTTTCCCTCAGGTGTACAGTCAGCAGTGCAACATCATTAGTGTATGCCTTAAAGATTTGCCGGGCAGTGGTTGTGCACACCTTTAATCCCAGCACTTGGGAGGCAGAGGCAGGTGGATTTCTGAGTTCGAGGACAGCCAAGGCTACTCTGTCTCGAAAAAAATC
>NW_022196915.1:105078431-105084420 GCF_008632895.1 Mastomys coucha
AAAAAAAAAAAAAAAAAAAAAAAGATTTGCAAGTTTTGGTTTGGAGAGATGGCTCAGTGGTTAAGAGCACCGGCTGCTCTTTTAGAGGTCCTGAGTTTAATTCACAGAAACCACATGGTGGCTCACAACCATCTGTAATGAGATCTGATGCCCTCTTCTGGTGTGTCTGAAGACAGTGCACTCACATATATCAAATCTTTTAAGAAAAAAGAGAGAAAGAGAAAGATTTACAAGTTTTCAACTCCTTGCACTGTATAATTTCTCCTGGAAACCTCTGTGTTCCTTTCTGTTTCACCAATTCGGGTGACTGAGAAAGGAGTTTGAGCTATGCGCACGTTTCCAAGGGTGGAGCCTGTGCTCCCATAGCCCTATAGATCTATGGGATGACATCACTGCCTCTGTTCCTGAGTGGGAAGTTGACTCTTCTGCAAGAATTAAGTCCTAGTGGTGGATCCCAGCCCATTTGGCAGAGACACAGGTGCCTTTCCTAAGTTTTACTGGCTTGATGACTCTCAGTCTTTGATCCCTCTGCCCCGTGAAGTTGTGCTATGCATTTGACAGACGCTCTGGAAGCAAAGGGCTGCTGTTACCCAACGCTGAGACCCACGACTGCCTGGAAACTTCTAGTTCTTTTTCTGACTTTTGGCTCCAACCAATGTTCATCACTAAATGCTTGTCCCATATTTTCAAGAGATGGTGCTCTAAATCGGCAACCACACCCTGGATCCTGCCCTGTCACCTCATGGCTTCTAACCTCTTTCGTGCTGTGTGTAGCCTCCCTCTAGCCAAACTTGCCATGGTTAGGGCATTAAGCCAATAAATACCATTTCAACTCCTCAAGGCTCTTGTCCATTCTATTATTTCACCCCAGGTCCTTGTAGCCAGCTCCCTGTGACACCCAGGGCATGGGGCTTATGTGCTGCACTATTTAACATGGAAGCTTGAATCAATGGCGGACCTTCGGATTCCAGTCATTTCCTGCCCTTTTTAATGGCATACTGCATTGTGGCCATTTGTTTAACTTTCTCCTTGCTCGCAGTGTTTCTAAGGGTTTATTTACTGCCCCGCTGAAGCTCTCGTTCTGTATTTAGGGGGAACTGGCCTCTCGTACGTTTGCTCCATCTCACATCCCCCAGAGCTCCTCTGTGATTCTGAAAGAGTCCTTTCTTTTCTCTGGCTCCCTCTCTGCTTTTCCTCTCTGGAAAAATTTCATAACCACATGTGTACATCTAGGACTACAGACCCTTCTTTAAGAGGTAATTTATGGAAAACCAATCCATGTGTATTATGTGTGCCAATGTTAGAAGTCCATATAATCATGTAATGCCAGGATCTGTTTCAAGCAGAAAGCAGGGAAATCAGTCATTATGATGCCTGGACAGCCCTCATGTCCACATTCAAAATGGAACACAGAAATCATACTGAAATAGAACAGCAGCAGCTTTTTACTGGCCTCTCCTCTCCATATTTAAGTGGAAATAATTTCAGCTAAAAGCAAGATATGGACACACTACCTATTCTTCTTGGAAATATCTTTTAAGAGAGTCCACCCACCTATCACATTGTTCTGCAGGCTGAGTCATGAGCCCTGTGGTGCCACAAAAAGGGGAATTCTAGCACAGTTGCTCATCAGCATCCTGGTTGGACAGATTTGCCTCTCAAACCTGTCATGTTCCCTCTTGCAATAATGGCGTGTTCTCTCACCGCTCTGTGGACATGTAACTCCACTCCATCTCCAGTGTCTGACTTCATATTTTTCTCTTTCTTTTTTACTTCTTTCTCACCATTGAGGCTTGCTTTAATCAATTTCCAAAATCCAATTGCTGGCTCTCCCATGAGTGTTTCCATGACAACTCCCTTGCGTGGTACTGTTGACTCCATCGCTCCGTTTCAGCTTGCCTCTGTGGCACAAAGTTCCACTCTCCATGTTAGAGCTAAGCATTTCTGGTTGTGCTTCCAGCTTTCTTTGTCCTTATAGCATGTTGACTTAGATCCCAGGCTCTCTGGGTTCAATTTTCACTTTTAGTTTCCCCATCAGGAGAGCCAGAACCTAAGCCATAGTTTTAAGTCTTCCACTGTAATGGAGTACTAGACCAGATTACGAGCCTCCTATCTTACAGAAGCAAAGACCATTCATTTTCTTGGCTGGGAAACCAAGGACTACATAAGAAGGAAAGAAATTCAGCTCTCCTTTTGTGTATACACATACAGGCCATCTTTTGAAATAATTCTATAGTTGAGACCTCATTTAATCATCTTTTATTTTTTCCAGGCACATTTCTCTGATGGGAGTGTCTACCAGGTACTCACTCATTAATGTAAAATGACCGTCTGCCAGAGTGACAAATTGACAATCACAAACAAAGGTGGAGGGATGGAGATGGAGGTCATATTCAAATGCGGAGGTAGAGAGGCAAAAAGACATAGATTCTCTAGTGAGATGTTCCAGACACAGAAAGGTCCAGAGCCTGAGGAAATCGGGAAGTGTGGAGGTCCAGGATGCTGATGGTCAAGGAGAAAAAGAGGGTGAACCACAGTTTGATGGATTTCTTCACTCATTAACTGAAGCATCCGTGTGTGACCATGTACAGCCATGATCCTTCGCCCTCGGCAACTGGTGCCTGTGTCTGTGTAGTGTCACCAATTGCAGAGGAGTGGCAAACACACAAAGTGCCACTGAGCACAGACTTTGCTCCTTCCACATCCTCCTCCTTCTCTCCCTTCTCCTCCTCTTCCTCCTCCTCCTCTTCCTCCTCCTTTCCCTCCTTCTCCTTTCCCTCCTTCTCTTCTCCCTCCTTCTCTTCTCCCTCCTTCTCCTCCTCCTCTCCCTCCTCCTCTCTCTCCTCCTCCTCTCCCTCTTTCTCTCCCTCCTCCTCCTCTCCCTCCTCTTCTCCTTCCTCCTCTTCTCCTTCCCTCCTCCTCCCTCCTCCTCCCTCTCCTCCTTCACCTCCATGTTAAAAAGTCACATTGTTAATCATTATATAAAGGTTGTGTCATTATTTAGAAGTAACTAGGTAATGGTATATTTCTTAAAAAGGAGAAATACATACAGCCCTTCACAAAAGTGTAGGCCTCTTTACGTTGAACTATGTATTATATGTGTTCTTTCATGCAATAATGAGCATAGGTTCAAGACTTGCCATGGTCTGAGTGGACTCTTTGCTTGCCTCTCAACTAGCCACGGTCCCTTGAATAGGTTGTTCGGCCTCATGGAGACCGTGCTTAACCTGGAAAGGAGAAATAAAGAAACCTGCTTTCTAGGCGAAGGGGATTGTGAAGTGGAGTTTATAATGGCTGGGGGAAACTGACAAGCTAAGTTAAAGTTTACAAAGACTCTTCAGAAAGGAGACTTTTCAGAAAGAAGACCTTTCAGATGTTTTTTGGGGTTTTTTTTTTTTTTTTTTTTAACCAACATTCATTCAACCTGCAAATAATTACAGCAGGACCAGTAGGTGCCAGACAGTTAAAAATTTAACAACGTTTCTCTTTATGGATCCCAGCTGGATGTGTGACTTCGACTTATTTTGTCATCACATCACTGAAGCAGTCCGCGTGTCCTGCCTGTGGTCCCGTGTTCTACTCCTCAGGCTTGTTATGCTTTCACTGTACTTGGAAAACCAGCCATGACTCATCTTGCCTTACAGATCTCCCTGAGAGCACTCAATCTCATTCAACTCAATGCAATCAATATTTATGTTCTACTTCTGTGTACCCAAGGTCGTGTTAGATGTGAGGCGGCTGGGGGTGACTAAGAAAGAAGGGGATACTTGCTCTACTTCAAAGAATAGCAAGCAGGGCTAGGAGCCAAATCAGTGGCCTGATGACAGTCAGACACCAGGAAAGTGAATCCAGAGAGGAAAAAACTGAGGAAATCACAGAAGCAGAGGCATGTTCTGGCTGGGGAGACCAGAAGGTGGAGGAGGCAGTGTCATACCTGGCCTTGAAGAATGAGCAAGTTCAAGAGTTGGGAGGATAGGAAGAAAGACTGGCGAGCAAAGATTCACACACACACACACACACACACACACACACACACACACACACACACACAGCCATACTCATGGAGACAATGAATTTGACTAAACTCACAGCTTTGGAAGTGTTCTAGCTGGAGGGACTCCAGAGACCTGATACTCGAAGTGTTATCTTTTCAGGAGTTTACTGAAAAGGGATAACCTCAGGTTTCTACTTGGATCTGTTTGAAAATGAATCTGTTCAGGAAACTGTAAAAACTATTGACCTTAGTCATCACTTAGAATATTTTTAAATTACCTCTATTTTCAAAAGCAAGAAAGGACCCCCCACTGGTTATCCAATACAGAATCCTTATGTATACAAATAAAACAGACTCAGCAGGCTATGTTATATACCTGTGCCATCTATATATAAATAGAGATAGAGGAAGAGGGAGAGAGAGATTTGTTATTATATATTATTGTTTTATAAATATAATAATTTTTTTAAAACATCTGCTAATGTAAGAGGGAGGGAGCCAGAATGGGGAGAGGAAATGAGAAAGTGGTTCTATTTCACTGTTTAAGAGCTAGGTATAGTGCCATACATCTTTAATGTCAGCACCCAGGAGGCAGAGGCAGGAGGATTTCTATGAACATGAGGCCAGTCTGGTCTAGTAGAAAGTTTCAGGCCAGCCAGAACTACATATTGAGAGCCTCCATGCCCCCTAAACCTGTATACATTTTTGATTAAAAAGAATCAAGCATATTAAATTAAAAGCAGACCCACTCTCGGCCCAGTTGTGCTCCTCCCGAGAGTTTGCCTGAGAGAATCCAAGTCAACTGCACCTGCCTGTTGGCGTTCAAGCACCACTGTGACATAGCTAAGCTGTGGGACCAGCCCAGGGCCAGCAACAGAGGGGTGAACAGGGAAAGTGCATACAATGAAGACTTTTGTCAGCCAGGGAGAATGGTATTGCATCATTCACAGAGAATGGTATTGCATCATTCACAGACAAAGGAATTCACCTGGAGATAACCACAGTAAGTCAGGCTCAGAAAGACAAGCCTGGGTATTCTTCTCCCACTTATAAGTCCTAGATTTTATAGGTCTATAAATTCATATTTGTATCAGAGACATGTAGTAAAACTAGAGGTGTGTTGTGGAGGGTTGAAAAGTGGGAAGAGGAGGGCTTCAAAGACGGTATGGCCAAGAATATTCCCAAAGGGCATTACATGTTTGCATTCGAATGTTATTTCACAGTCCAGGATAATAACGTTTTTAAAGACTTAAAATTTCTTCTGAGCCAATCAGGGTAATCTAATAATTTTAACAGCACCGTGATATGTCTAGAAAGGCTTGCTGGGGAAATTCACACAGAGCCCAGAATGTCATTTGCAAAGTCTGGACTCTGGCTCACAGGTAGTGGCGATTCATGGAGGTTTTAGAAGCTCTGACGAAGAACAGAATGTGTTCGCAGCTTGTTTTCTTGTTTTGGATCCTTCTGTTGCTGCGGTTCTCAGCTTGGCCAACTGCTAGAGAGTTTACTAGAACAGAGTCATTGGCCTCTGCTTCCTGAACTTCCGTTTCTTAGGCCTAAGCCGGGGCCCAAGAGCCTGTGCTTTAGAAGAGTCCGGGGGAGGCTGGTGCTGTTGGAATAAATGCCACATTTTTTTTTCTTAGACGAAATTCAGATGGGAGCCCTAAGATGATGCCCTGTCATTTTTTCTGGGGGAGAGAGACGAAGGCAACCACTAAATGGAAACTGAAAGAAGAAAGTATGGAGGGAAGTGACACGAAGAGGAGGAGAGGGGCGAAGGGAAAGGAAGGAAAACCCATTCTTGTGCCCCTCAGTGCCTGCAGCGATCCCAGCAATGCTGAGGCCCCAGCTCCCCCAGAGCGCATAGCCCAGAGGCATTTTGGGTAGGAAATACTGAGCAGTTAAGCTTCCAAGGTGACAATCTACATCAGAACTGCTCTTTCTTGTCCTAGGAGCTAAGCGCGTTCTCTCTCTCTCTCTCTCTCTCTCTCTCTC
>NW_022196915.1:105084430-105086379 GCF_008632895.1 Mastomys coucha
CTCTCTCTCTCTCTCTCTCTCTCTCTCTCTCTCCTTCCTTCCTTCCTCCTCCTTTCCCTTCCTTCCTTCCTTCCTCATTTTCTTCTTCATCTCACCTCCCTCTCCAAATTTCCCTTTCGTTCTGACTGTAGTCTCTCAATACATTTGCAATTACATCTTAGACACCCATCTCAGCTTTCCCAAGAAAAAGCCATAGGGGAACTAGGTGACCCCCTTTGGATTCCGTGGGCAGCTGCTGAGCTAACCTAGAAAGCGATTCCAGGCAGTCAGTCCGGGCTGCTTCCGAAGGGGCCCTCCGAAGCCTTCGGTCCCGACTCCCCGCCGCGCCCCTCCGTAAGCAGGTTGCCCATGTGCCTTCCAGCTCTCCTTCCACAATCCTCTGAGCCTAGCTTGCACGGAGCTCAACGGCTTGGTTTTCTTTTCTTTTCGCAAACCTCTCTTTATAATAAACAGAATTCCCAAAGAGAGAATAAAAAGCTTTCTGTCGGATCCATTAATCATGAAGAGGATTGAAAGCTGAAAATAGGAAGAAAAAAAAAAAAAAAGGAGGGGGAGCCTAGAGAGCAAATGGGGAAATGCTCATTTGAAGCGAGTTGACCACTCACAGGTCCTGGGTAGCATCCAAGCCCCCTGCCTATGACTTTAAAGGCCTCCTCCCTGTACTTTGTGTTAGTGAGGACATAGGAGAGGCAGCGGGAAGGGAAAAAGAATTTTTCCCCCTCTGTTTCTTCCAGTCTGAAGAAGACTGCGAGTGCTCTTGGCTAGCAAACAATCCTTGGAGGAGTTAAAAACAGAAAACGTTTCAAGGTCATGAAGCAAACCTCTCCCCTCACAACCTTGGGTAGATCAACCCTAGGACATCCAAACGATTTCAATTGAAGGAAGATGTCTGAGCAAGGCTGAACTGTCTTGTTATTGAACAAAGGAAGAAAACAGTCATTGTTTTGCCAAGCTGTGTTTATATGAACAAAAGCCCCTAGCTTCTAGAAGACTTTTCGTGCCTGAACCTCTTCCCAGACTATTCAACAGGGGAGCATACCACTTATTTGCTGATTCAGTGGGGCTGGGGTTGTCTTCAAAAGGACTCCAGAAAAGATTTCCAAATGGACGAGCATACAGGCTCAATCGAAAGCTACAGGAATCCAGGCCAAGTGTGATACTTTGTGATACTCACAAATTTGGGTCACCCACTCAATTAGTTCAGCTCCTCGTCTGTGTGAGCACAGACACAAAAGCTACTTGGAGCCCTTGCGGCTTGCCAGAGCATCTCAAAATACCCTCCTAAAGAGGCAGAGCTGTAAATTCAAAACAGACTACCAAAATAAACTCAGCAGGGTAGCACTCCAGGAGCCTGCAGGGCCCAGCCCGGAGCTGCCAGCTCTAGGTGTTTGAAATGCCTCTGCCCTTGATGGCCACAGCCCTCCTTTCTCAGAGCCTGCGGGTCCCAGGAGAAATCTATCATTCTGAAATATCCCTGGATCTCTCCCCCTCCAGATGCAAGCTTTCACCAGCTCTGCCCATTCCCCTCTGAGGCCCTCATGCTGCTGGTGGAGGGCAAGAATTCAGGGTATCCAGTGCTCTCACATCCAGTGATGATGGGAAGGCTCCTGAAGTATGAAGCTGGATCAGGACATTCACCCTGGCTGTCGTCTGAGACACAAGACCGGTTCTGTCAGAACTAAATTCAAAATCTGTCCGGTTTGTCTCAGCTGGTTCTGTGGCCCAGAGCAAACATACATGGTAACTTGCCTCTAAGTGGGTGTTCTGTTTTCTTCTCTCTCTCTCTCTCTCTCTCTCTCTCTCTCTCTCTCTCTCTCTCTCTCTCTCTCTCTCTCTCTCTCTCTCTCTCTCTCTTCTGAAGGAACTAACTCAGTTGTTCAGTACCATTGAGAGGAACTGTTGGCATTTAGTCTAAGCTCCGCCCACAGTTACCTGGCAACAGGCAGGTG
>NW_022196915.1:105086389-105098006 GCF_008632895.1 Mastomys coucha
CTCTTCTTTCTCTAGCTCCTTCCTTACCCTCTCTCCCCATTCTCCTCCCACCTCTTTCTCTCCATGTGCTCATGGCTGGCCTCTACTCCCCCCTCATCTCTCTGCCTTTCTCCCTCTCTACCACCCTCTCAACTCCCCTCCCCATACCCTCAGTAAACTCTAGTCATCATGTTGGCTGGTCCCTCAGGGGGAAGGGATGCCTCAGCATGGGCCTGTAGAGGCACCCCTTCCCCCACATCATACCTCTCTCTTCCACCAAACATAGCCCTGTTTTCTCTTTCTTCTTTATGAAACACAACAGGAACCACTTGTAAATTATATTTAGGTGTGTGTTCCTCTGCTCCTGGTGACAGTGACTCATACCCACCTTAAAGGCTTTACATAACTGTACATTACAGGAAGGGCTCCAAGCCTCTGCCCCACAAGAAAGACCCCACCCACCTGTGGTTTCCCCAGAGGGACCTGTACTTCCCTTTCTACCTGCCCTGGCCTTTCTGAGGAAAAATGTTACCAACTTGCTCTCAATTGCATAGGAGGATCTGGACTGCCACTCTTAAGTTCTGTGTTCAAGGCCCTGCTAGGCCTGGGTGCTGAGGGTGTGTCTTTGTCATTTGAGTCAGGCAGAGAAATCTGTGGAGGCAGGAAGTCCTTGGAGCTTCATCATGCTCCAGTGGGAGGGAGTTCCTCAGGCCAACAGAGGCCAGTCTGGCAAGAGAAAGATTTCTCACTCTACTACATGGCCATGAGCGTGAAGCCAGCTATGGCTGCATGTGAGACAAGCACAAGCTTTGTAGCTAAACACAGTTCAAATTCGAGCAACGCTACTGATTCATTTTGTTTCTAGGGAGAAAAAAATCTCTAGTTTTTCTCAACTGTAGTTCTCCTCTTGATAAAGCAGAGATGATGAGTCTGAGCATCAAATCCTGGGTTGGGTTTTTCACATGACAAGGCCATCATTAATGTGCTGTTATCCATTGACTGGAGACAGCAGCTATATGGCTCATTTACAAAAAAAAAAGAAAGAAAGAAAGAAAGAAGATTTTGAATAGCTTTCAAGATGAATAAGTGATAAATGTTTAGAATGACATTTTAACCTGATTTTAACATTATGCAATAAATTATATGCAGGGCTGAAAACATTATGAATATCCCACAGATATGTGATGTTTTCATGTTGTATACAACCATTAACAATACATTTAATTTTTCCAAAGCCCATCAGGTTCTGGTTACTTCTCTTAGATGTCAGTGTCAGACCGTGAACTTGACTTTCCCGGGCTTGTACTGTCCACAGAACTGCCCCTAGCTTCCTCTGGCACATTTGCCACCCTTTGGCTTTTGGTGCTCCACTCTGTGTGTACTCATTAAAGAGATCAACTTCCATAACAACCAGTCCCTTTGGTTCCATTTCACAGAATTTCGTTTTTCATTCTTCAAAATTGGATGTAAATGGAAAGTGGAATTCTGTTCCACACAGACACCCGTGGACCCGAGAGAGAACTCTGCCACTGTCCCATCCTTCTGAATAGGGTCAACAAGGAGCATCCACACATGTCATGAGAAGCACACATGTCCCTTCAGTTCATACTCAGTTGGGGAAGACTTGTCTCGTGGCCCCAATCCTTTTGTAAGAGGAGCCAGGAAATGGCTGGGCAAGAGTGTGTCAGCCATCAATCTAACTAGAAATTATTCTCCCATGTGCTTATTTCTTCAGGCTTCCAAAACATGTGTTGGGCATTAGAATACACAGTTAGTAAAAATGTAGCCCTTACTCTTGTGGCTTGTCTTAAACGTGAATAAACTCTAAACTTAGTCATATTGCTCTCCCATGAAGTAACTGATCGTGAATACAGAACTATAGTACACGGGACAGAAGATCAATGTTTAGGCAGAGAGGGGCCCTGGAGCACATCTGCACATACACTTTTGTGCTCAGTTAAGAAAATGTAAGGCCCAACGAGTCTGAATGATTTCTTCAAATTCTGTTAACTGATCTGTACCCGGTCAAACTGACAACTTTTCCATCTTCCAGACCCAAATACTCCAGCATGGAGAGAATATTGGTGACTATGCAGCATAGATGGATTTATGAGCTCTGCTTTAAAAACAAACGTGGTTAAATGGCTGGAATTTACCAAGTGGTGCTATTTGTAGGTAACACAAGAGCATTCACCATTGTAACCTCCAAGAAGACAGACCTCGTTACTTCTATATTACCTTGCCTCTTTGGAATGGTGCCTTTATATAAGCCTGAGATACTCTCTGTTTTCAGTGTCATCTCCGTACATACGCCCCAAACCATCAACTTCACCTGACGATGGTACCTCTCAGGTTTAATTTGTCCCAGATGAAGTATGATGATATTTAGAAGTTTGATCAACACTGTATTTCAACATGCAGGCTTCTCTCTGCCCCAAAGCCACTGGCCATATATGGAAACTGAATTTCAGACATACTTATTGGGATCTCTCCCAAAGAGCCCAGTTATGTTGGCCCCCAGTTCTGTCAGCATGATCCATAAGCTCTAAGGAGAACCTCTTTGGCAGCATCTGCACAAGAATAAAAGGATGCTGGGGAATGTCTGCAAGTGAGTGGTCATCCCATGGGGCTGGAGCTTGGGTTCTTCCCAGAATCCCACATCCCCACTCTAAAAAAAGGTGGGAGAAACATGTTATCAGAATCCCAAGAGCTTCCAGGAGAGCCGCGTCTCGTCCTTTGGTCCCCAGGCTCCAGACAAGAGCCATGTGATGAATCCCATTTCTGGCAGCAACACGTCTGGCAATGAGATCTTGGAGGAGCCACCTACTGTTCTGAAGTAAAGGACATGTATAGGCTCCGTGTTTCTGAGGTTGACCTTCCCACAAAGTAGACTGTACTGGGCCATGGCTTATAGCAACAGAATTTTTGGATGAGACCAGATTGGGGTTGTTGGAATAAAAACCCTCCACACTCGCATAGCTACACACACAGAGAGGGGCACACTTCCATGCATACCCCAAAGTGACTCAGCAAGCAAGAAAGGCCAGAAACACTAGTTTCCGGTGCTGCTTGCTATGTGCCTGAACAGGAATTTCCCAGACAGTCTCGGATCTCTGTTCTCTGAAGCCATGTGCTCCGTTGCTCAGCTAAAAGCACCGCGCTGGCTGGGAAGCTAATTTCCTAATATACAAATTTTCCTACCGATCTAGATTTGGATATTTTAGCCTCCACTAAGCTTTTGCCTACAGTTTCCCAGAAAACTACCAAGACACCAATTTATCCTCTAGACGTGTTTTAGATTGTGCTGAAGTGGCCAAGTTTCTCCTCAGTTGACAAAAAAACAAAATCCATTCCATGTGGCTGGATTCAAGCCCACTGAGATTTTTATCAAGAGTAAAAATACCTTGTGTGTATTTCAAAGGCAGTTGGGAGGAACTGGCTGTATTTTTCTGTCCAGCTACCATCAGCGAATGGTCTCCCAGACAGCTTAGGTGCACTGCTTACCTGGGCATACGTTACTAACAGGGCACAAGTTGGCCCAAGAAGTACATTCCCTGGACTCTAGATGTATCATCCACACTGTGGCCTTGTCCTTTCACACACAGATTTCTGACAATGGCACCAAGCTCTTCATTCTATCAGATACTTATTAAAGATTGACTTCTTTTATTTTATTGGATATTTTCTTTATTTACTTTTAGATGTTAACCCCTTTCCCCATTTCCCCTCCGGAAACCCCCTATCCCATCCCCTCCTCCTTGCTTCTACAAGGGTGTGCCTCCACCCACCCACTCCTGCCTCCCTGACCTCACATTCCCCTACATTGGGGCATCAAACCTTCACAGGGCCTCCTCCCATTGATACCCACCCAGGCCATCCTCTGCTACATATGCAGCTGGAGCCATGGGTCCATCCATGTGTACTCTTTGGTTGGTGGTTTAGTTCCTGGGAGCTCTGGGGGATCTGGTTGGTTCATATTGTTTTGTTTGTCCTATGGGGTTGCAAACCCCTTCTGCTCCTTCAGTTCTTTCTCTAACCCCTCTATTTGGGGACCCCATGCTCAGTCTAATGGTTGGCTGTGAGCATCTGTCTCTGTATTTGTCAGGCTCTGGCAGAGCCTCTCAGGAGACAGCTATATCAGGCTCCTGCCAGCAAGCACACTTCCTGGCATCCACAATAGTGTCTGGGTTTGGTAACTGTATATGGGATGGATCCCCAGGTGGTGCAGTTTCTGCATGGCCTTTCCTTCAGTCTCTGCTCCACACTTTGTCCCCGTATTTCCTCCTTGAGTATTTTGTTCCCCCTTCTAAGAAGGATGGAAGCATTCACACAGAGGAATAGATACAGAAAATGTGGTATATTTACACAATAAAATACTACTCAGCTATTAAAAACAATGACTACATGAAACTCTTAGGCAAATGGGTGTAAATAGAAAAATATTAGGCTGAGTGAGGTAACCCAGTCTCAGAAGAACATACATGGTATATGCATTCACTGATAAGTGGATATTATCCCAAAAGCTGGGCATACCCAAGATACAATTCACAGACCACATGAAGCTCAAAAAGTTTAGCTTCTAGCTGACAATCTGTGGGCTACTGTACAGGAGGCTAAGAATTCAAAGGTGAGTGAAGCCTACAGAGCTCTTATAACCAAAGGCTTTATAATAAGATTAATGTCCACAGATGTGATTGTAGCCACACTAAGAGAAAGACGAAGCTCATTAGCAATGGCTTTGTTACCACTCCATTCTACCTCAGCAAGGGGGCCAAGTGCATGGTTTTCTTTGTGACCGGCAGCTCTTAGGAGACCATTTGAATTCTATCTGAGCGTGTACAATATGGCTGCCCTGGAAAGGGGTCATTAAGGGCTTCTTAAGGCTGTGACATTTGAGTGGGCGTAACCTGAAAAGGAAGTAGAAGGCAGAAGGGCTTGGCAGGGAGTCACCCAGGTAGGTGTGGAGACTTGAATGGGTGATACTGAAATTCCAAAATCAAGGGAGGGGTCAGAGAAGACAGAGCCCCTGGATTCAGAAACCAGGCAAGAAGCGACTTCCCAGCCACATGCAAGAATTTCACCTCTCACTGGTGACTTGAATCTCTTTAAAGGGCTTGAAATATATTTTTGATTTTATATTTTTGAAAGTCACTTGGGAGTTAGTGAGTGTAGCAAGCTGTTGAGGGGACATGGCCAGGTTAGTTAGGCATCCACTGAAAGATCCCAATAGAGGCATAAGAGAGATCTGGGTTTGACTGAGGAGGCAAACCCTGACATAAAATTTCAAAGGAAATTAGCAAATCCAGGTGTTTCCATATACAAGAGAAACATTGCTTGTCATTAAAGCCCTGTGAGTAGATACTATGTATTGAGGACAAGGGGACCTAGAAGGAAGGCACCTGGGGGTGCAGACGGTGACTTTAGTCTGGCATTGTGTTGATTTAGAAATTAGGACCACCAGGAAGGCTGCAGGAAGATATTTGAAGCCAAGGAGACAAATTTGGACCACCAAAAAAGCAATTTTGAACCTCCGAGTTTCAAATATGGTGGGAAAGAGTCCCAGGTCCCTTATTTCTTCCTCTCTCTCCACTCTGAAATGGCCTCTGATGAACTTGCCTGACAATTTAACTCTGTCAGAGCTGTCACTGGGAATCTATTTGGTCTTGGCTGTCAGATTGAATTGCCACTTATGTGGTTCTCCACTTGATTATGGCAACTCCGAGCTCCCTTCTAAGGCCTCTATCTCTGTGTTTCTGATTGCTTCTAGTTAAAGAACTGAATAGACTTCCCCTGGGCTCTGGTCTTGCATAGTACAGTAAAAGGAGCAGAAAGGATTCTCTGCTTCCCAACTTTCCGGCCGTGTGGGCTAATCCTCAATTTTCTTATCCTTATAAGTAGATCTATTTAGAAGAAAAAAAAAAGTGAGTGTGATCAGCTTTGCAGTGCGAGATGAAGTATGATAATATTCAACGTGTCCCATTAATAAATGCTCGACAAATGTTGCATCTACTGACATATTAATTGTGTAAATCAGAATTTATTATTAAGATTGGAAGAGAACTCAGAAACAGTCTTTGCCAATTTTGTCGAATTGAAAAAGAAAGAACGGGGCCCCAGAAGATATAAACAGCCTAACCTAAGTCACATCACCTACTCAGGTTAACACTTCATCCCTCACTACCTTTCCACGGTGTCTGGGAGAGTCTCTGCACCCCTCCGTATCGCCGCAGCTCGATGGAACACCTTGTGGAAGACTGCATGCTGTTAGTCATCATTCACCACATAGCAAGCTGCCCCCAACTTAGAAGCGTAAAATGCTGTGGATCTGTCATCTCACAGGTTCTCCAAGCCCTAGGTTCTCTTTGTGCAATTTAGTTGGGTCTGTGGTTCTGAGACCCATGGGATGAATCAAGGAGCTTTCTAACTATGCCAAGCTCCTAGCTAGAAGCTCACATATACAATGGCAGAATCCATCTACTCATGGGTTTAGCACCAAGGGGCCATTTTCCTTGCTAGCTGGGAAACCACTCTCAGAAACTGGAGGCCCCTCATGGTCAGTGCAACCTGTCCCCTTACACGTCCCTGCATGTCTATGGCACCGCACACGGATTCTTCAAAAGCAACAAAGAGTACCCTTCCCTTCGAGCTAGTGAGCCTGTGTATATAGTGTCTGGACAGGACTGTAGAAGTGCTGTCTCACCAGCTATGTTGCATCATGTAAGTTAAAAGCAACTTCAGTTCCCACCCATCCTTGAGAGGAGGCATCACACAGGGCCCAACCCCAGGGGTAAAATCATAGCTGCCTTCTGCAGGTGGCACTGTGGATCTCACTGTGAAATCCTGGAACATTGTTTAGTTGGTTCTCAGCCACTTCTAATCACAACCCAGCACTCTCCCATGCATTTAGGAAAGCTGAGTCTACAAGGACTCTGAACCAACTCTGTGTATTGACCCAGGTGCACAGAGGAAACCTAATCTAGCCAACAGTGACAGACTGACACACCAAAGGACACCACATGTGCATACTCTTGAAAAATCTCCTTGTATGTGTGTGAGGGTATATGTGTCAGTGTATGTGTACAGTGTATGTATACATGACAGAAAGTGTGTGTATATGTTTGCACGTTGGGAATTCATCAAGTGACATTGTCTGACATTCTGGTAATTTCCAGAGTGGATTTTTTTCTGAATTGTTGGTACACTCTGTGACATGAGTCATGCTGCCTCTTTATTAAAAATCCATCTCCTCCAGCTGAGGCAAAGCAAATATTTACCCACATCTAACTCTAGCCTTGGCCTTGGCAAATGTCTGTGTGTTCTCCATGGAGTTCTCCAACACACGAGGGATATCTACATGGGGAAAATAGCCTCTCTCTCCTTAGTTCCTCCAGAGACTGGAAGGCTTTCTGTCACTGCCTGTACCTGGAGAGGGTCCTGCCCAGTGTTATCTCGAGACCCCTGATCCCCATGCTACTTCAGAGATGAACAGAGGGTCCCGTACATAAACCTGCATGTCCTGCTCCACATGCTAAGATGTGCCCAGCAGTATCCCACCCCTGCCCCCACTGATCTTCAGTCGAGTGTTCTGGGCCTGACAGAGGCCAGTTGCCACCTTTTTTGCAGCAAACCCCTCCCTTTCTCCACCGCCTGCTCCCTGCCCCTTATTTATAATATCAGCCACACAGAGCACAGTTGCTTCAGAGTCCCCCCTGACTCTCACTACCTCCTGGGCAGCCATTCATCTGTCTCAAGTGAACCAGAGGTCCCACTTCAGTGCTCTGTGTTACATGCCTATGCAATTTTGTTGTTGGTGGCTTGTTTGTTTGTTTGTTTTTTAAAGAAGGTATGTCTTATGTTTCTCTGGGGAAATTATAAATCTCTTAAAGATAACATTAACATTCATTGTCCCCTGGCAGTCCCCCCACCCCATTTTTCTTTCTCTCCCCCTTCCTTTTTCTCTTTTCCTTTGCTGATGTCTAACATCTGAGCCTTGGGGTTGATGCACTTGTATTTAAATCTTGGAACCTTCCCTTTCTACTTGAGGGAAGATGGTGATGTCCATTTTTCTTGGGCTTAAATGGAAATGAGAGAACATTTGTAGAAAATATGTGAAAAATATGGGAAATTACATGTGTAAAGAAGTCGTCGTACTTTTGTATGTGCCTGGCACAAAGGAAATACTCAGGCAATAAGAGATATAGAATCTTCCATTGCACATTGATGACTGTACCTGTTCAATCCAGCTAGTAGATTCCTTTGCACAAGCCCACTGCTGCATTTGCTGTGTCATGGAAAATCCAGGAATCAAATGACGATGTCACAGCCACCAAGGCTTTCTTGGAGTCAGCAGACTGGGTGACCTGACCCATAAGGAGGCCAAACAGGCAGTGTTTTTAAATGTTGACAAGGATCTACTGGTAATGAGTCCATCGCAGTGAGAGTGGCACACAGTGTGACTACCGGTGTCTCCCACTGAGCCCTCCTGCTCCATGCGACCCTTCGAGCAGACGACAGATGTAGGGCCGCTTCTGAAGAGCCAAGGACGCAATGGCACCTGTTGGTAATTTGTTATGCGATGAAGTTGGTTGTCTTCTGTTCTAGTCTACTAAAGGTGGGAGACACCAATCACCTTCTCACTCACTGTCCCTCTCTACACGTGTGTTAGAACCTGGGAAAGTGTCTGTGATTCAAATGTCTTCTAAAATTCCCAGAAGCACATGCGGTGGCTCGTGCCTATACTGCCAGCACTTGGAGAGCCAGGAAAGGCCGAGGGTGGTGCGTCTGAAGGCCAGGCTGGCTACAGGCTGAGAAGCTGATTTCTAGCCGGCATCTAAGCTTGGAGCCAAAGTGCAGAACTGAGACAGTCTTTTCCAGCTTGTCCATTGCACGACCGTGTGAGACCCTGTTATTTATAGGTGGGATCTAAACCTAGGACGCTAAGCTCGGGCAAGTGCCCAGTCTTTTCTAGCTAGTCCCTAATGCCACAGCGCCTGATTCAGTGGAAGGAGGTCAGTGGCTCTGACAAAGGGTCTTCTGCACTGAAAGTTAAAAATGGAATTTCAGAAAATCATCTGAAAGCTGAAGCAAGAGTTTGAGTTCTGCGCTCTTTTGTGGGTGGCTTAATAAAACACTCGACATTAATTTGGAGTAAAATTGTCAGTAGCAGAATTCAATGGTCTCTCCTTTTTGCAGAAGGCAGTGTGCCTCAAGTTTTGACAGGAAACTGTTCTGAAAGCCTCGGAGGTAAAAGTTTCTTCTGTCACAGGTGCTCACTGGGCAAGCAGCCTTATGGTGGATAGTGCAGAGGAAAGAGATTCAGAGGATGAGCGCCCACCAGGACTGAAGCCACTCATTGCCCCATGGTAAATGTTCCCTCTGCCCATTCACTCTGTTCATTCCTATGCTGTTCCTGTGCCTTCTGGATTGATCACTGGTGCCATTGACATCCATGAGTCTCCCATTAAACCATGCTAAACCATGGGAGCCTAAACCCTAGGAATCCAGGAAGTGCCTGCAAGCAGCTCAAAGGTGGAGAGAGACTTCAAAGCCCTTGGAATGTAAATGGTAGAAGAGAACAACAAGCCAGTTCTACAGGAGGGAAGATCCCATCCCCATGCCCTTGAGGATCCTGACATTTTCCAGTTTAGATGCTCTCCCCACTCATCCTCAGGCTGGGTCCATTGGGAAACATTGTTCCAGTGTTCGGGCCTCCCATGCAATTACTCTGGATGGCTTTCCCCACCTCATGTTTGTTCTTCCTTAAACAAAGAAGTCTTCTGTAAAATGAAGCATGATGTTCCAGAGCTCTGACCCGAGCACTTTGGATGCAGAGGTAGAAGGCTAAAGTTAGAAGCCAGTAGCAGCTCCATCACAAGAGCCTATCAGAAAGAAAGGAGAGAAAGAAAGAAAGAAAGAAAGAAAGAAAGAAAGAAAGAAAGAAAGAAAGAGAAAGAGAAGAAAGAGAGAAAGAAAGAAAAAGAAAGAGAGAAAGAAAGAAAGAAAGGAAAAGAAAGAGAGAAAGAAAGAAAGAGAGAAAGAGAGAAGGAAAGAAAGAAACAAAGAAAGAAGGGAAAGGAAAGAGAGAAAGAAAGAAAAAGAAAGAAAGGAAAGAGGGAGAGAAAGAAAGGGAGAGAGAGAAGAAAAGGGGAGGAGAGGGAAGGAACAAGGGAAAAAGAAAGAAAAGAAAAAGAAGAGGAAGGAAGGTAAGAGGGAAAAAGGAAGGAAAGGAAGAAGGGAGGGAGAGAAAGAGGAAGGGAGGGAGGAGAAGAGAAGAAGGCTCCTGGGGGCATTTAATGGAAGAAAGCAAGGGAGCCATCTGCACGCATGGGTCTTTCCCCAAGACCTTGGCTCTGCACTGAGCATGCATGTTCACATCAGTTTATCAAGGAACCACAACAGGATGCGACCTTCTTATCCCCAGTTAGAGATGAGGAAGCAAGCCTCGACAACATTCAAGAACACAAATGCAAAGTTAATCATCCAGGACATGAATGCTATGCCCTGATCTGGAGCGCCCACTCTTAGATGCCTTTCTGTGACGTCTACAGAAGGTCCCTAAAAACACCGATTTTAGTCTGTCTCTCCCGCTTCCCGTGGACCGGACATTTTCACTCTCTTCCTGCCTACAGCCTTTTATCCTAATCTACACGGGCACCTATAGAAAACCACTAAAGGGAGTCTGCCATTCTGGAAACCAGAAGGTCAAAGGGCAAGGTACCAACAGAGTTGGTGTCCACCTAGGGGTCATTTCCTGATTCATATCTGTGGTGGTTTGAATAGGTTTTGTCTCGACATACTTGTGTTTGAATTCTTGGCCCATAGAGAGGTGGCACTATTAGAAGGTGTGGCCTTGTTGGAGTGGGTGTGGCTGAGTTGGAGGAAATGTGTCACCATGGAGGCAGGCTTTGAGGTTATATATATGCTCACGCTACACCCAGTTACACAGTCCTCCTCTGCTGCCTGCTGATCAAGATGTAGAACCCTCCGCTACTCTTCCAGCACCAAGTCTGCCTTCATGCTGCCATGCTTCCCACCATGATGACAATAGACTGAACCTCTGAAGCTGTAAACTAAACCCAATTAAATGTTTCCTTTATAAGAGTAACCATGGTCATGGTGTCTCTGCACAGCAATGAAACCCTAAGATACCATCTCTGAGTTCTTCTGGGCCGCAAGAACAAAGAGAGCACTCTGGGTCTTTTATAAATGCATTTACTTCAGCTCTCATGACCTACTTACCTCTCGCAAAGCCTTCCCTCCAACCCCCATCCTACTGGGGGCCCTGAACCTTGGGAAGAGACAAATGTTCAGGGACTATCACCCATCCAGTCATCAAATCACAGATTCAATTGTTTTCAATAATCTAGTTTATTGTCCTAGTTAATTTATTAATCTAGTTAGTTTATTCTGTTTAGGCCTGTGAGGTACTCTTGCCAGTTCCCTGGCACACTCGGGACCCAGAATAATGGCACTTTGGTTTAAGGCAGTGGGGCAGAGCCTACAGAGGCAGGGCAAGGGCTGGAAGGAGCGTGTGTTGAGGGAGCACCTGGCTCCAGCCATACTTGTGCTGTGAGCACACAAGTCCCACAAGGCAGGCTGTTCTCTCAGTCTGTAGCCACAATGGCTGTGCAGCCCAGGA
>NW_022196915.1:105098016-105113702 GCF_008632895.1 Mastomys coucha
CCCCCCCCCCCCCGTCCCACCTGCTGGGCCAATCTTCTCTCTTCAGGGCACACTTAGTAGATCCTGATGCCATTCGCCGTGAGGCAGGGAAGCAGCAACTGAGTAGGTTTCCCAAAAGTGAAAACCCAATCTTACCTTTTTTTTTTTTATAGGAAATATGAGTGTTGGAGACACAACTCAAGTCCAATGTCTCTGTGAGCAAACAAAGAGACAAACCCAAAAGGCAATCTACCTCTTCCATGGAACTCATTTGATTCTTCTACTGGGGTTGGAGGGTGTGGCTATACATCTCAGTCAAGCATGGACTTAGCATGTGCAAGGCCCTAGGATCAATCCCCAGCACACACAGACAGAGACACACACACACAGACACACACACACACAGACACACACACACACACACACAGACACACACAGACACACACACACACACACACACAGACACACACACAGACACACACACACAGACAGACACACACACACACGCACACACACACCCCAAATAATAAAGAATTAAGTAAAAGACAACATTGATTAGAAGATTCCTTTAATACATGAGGATAAGACATTTGGAGCACAACTGGAAAAATCAGAACATATCAGGACTCTGAGATACAGGGTTGTTACTGTTGGCTTGGGTGTGCTGAGAAGGCTTAATGAGAATGTAGGAAAATGCTAGTTTTACAGATGTTGCTAATGCCTTCGGGGAAATTTTTGTCATGATTTCTGAAGCCTGCTTTAAATACTACATAGAAAATAATAAAGTTCATGTGTCGAAGCGTTAACAATTTAAAATTCCAGGCGATGGGTATATGGCATTCGTTATACTATCGTATCATGACAATGATAAGCCTAATGAAATGGAAAATTACAAGTTTAGTTCGGCAGTGTAAACGCAATGTAGTGATTTATAAGCCCTATTTAGGGATAATTGCCACGTGTACAATGGCTATTAGGCCTATTGTGAATATGTCAGACTTGCTTTGGTCATTCCTTTTGATTACCAAAGCTCTATATTCAATCGCATTCAAGAGCTGGTGTAAGTGATCAGAAAGAGTCTACCTGCATGGAGTCTCTCAAACCCTCCTGAGGAGACAGTCTGGGACTTGGAGGAGAGCGAGAGGCAGAGCCTCCCTCCGTCGAAGTGGCTACTTGTGCAGCCCACTTGGCGGCTGACATTCATCCCCTGTGGACAAGGAGAAACAGCAGGCTGAGGCAGTGCCATGACCTCTCGGCCATTCCGTGTCCTCTGCCCGCCTCAGTCCCTCCTACCTTTGGGGGTTTTGTGGAGGAGAGGTTGGCTTGATCAGGTTGGAACCCATGGTTCCCCTTGCCTCTGCCTCCGCAGTGCTAGGATTATAAGCAAGCTGGGCCCTGGCTTTGCCTGCTGCTATTTTTCTTGCCTCTCTTAGGCTGAGGCTAGACTAGCTCTCTTTCCTCTCCCCCAGCCACATGGAATCTCCTGTTGATAACTTTCAAGCTTTCTGCGGCTCCTCTGGATGGACTCTTGTAGGACTCCCTCATCCCTTGGTCTGCTTTCATCGCACTGAAGGGTTTTAATCGTGATTTATTACTTCACTTTTCTGTTTGACAACCCTCCCCCCAAAACCATCTGTCTCTTGGTAGCAGACTGGTGACATACATACAGATGAATCATGCACACATATGCATACAGCACACACGTGTACACTCCATGCCCCTTTGATGAACATCACAACATGTGACTCTGTGCCCTAAGTGACGCTTAAGAGCGGGGCTGGGTGCACTGTTTGCATCTTGCTAGTGTCTTGTTTTTGTGTGTCATCTCCAGACTCCTTCCCCAGGGGCGGCAGCAGCTCAAGTTCACCTTCTCCTGTTGCTGATTTCTTCGTTTACTTCCCTTATGCGCCATCCTGGTTTGTTTGG
Source organism: Mastomys coucha (assembly GCF_008632895.1). Lineage (NCBI taxonomy): Eukaryota > Metazoa > Chordata > Mammalia > Rodentia > Muridae > Mastomys > Mastomys coucha. Next base: position 105,099,922 of record NW_022196915.1, read on the forward strand.
GGTAATTTAGATTTCAAACCAGTCTTCTCTTGTTAGAGTATATAATGCTTCTTCTAAATTGAAATTTTTTTTTTCCTTTCAGGGAGCCAAGAATTCTGATGCTTCTAAATTTACATCTGGGTAGCAGATTTGCTCTGAAGTTGGACTACTGGAAACAAATTCAATTTTTCAGAAATGTTACAAAGACTTACATTCTTCTGGTCTCATCTACCCAGCTCCTCATTGGGGACAGATGGTCTGTCCGTAAGTTGTAATCAGGAAGGTTCAGAAACATGACAGAATGTTTATCTCTCCTAAGATTTTTCTTGTTGGTTTGGCTTCTGAGAAATCTATTCCCTCTCTCTCTCTCTCTCTCTCTCTCTCTCTCTCTCTCTCTCTCTCTCTCCTCTGTCTCTCTCTTATTCTGACAAAAGTAATATCTCAAAGGTCTACTACATTGTCTTTCATTACAAACACACATTTATTATTGTCTGTATAAATAGTGAGAGGCTAAAGTTTACCATCTTCAGAAAATAAAAACTTGGGTTTTTTTCCTCTTGCAACAACAACACATTTTGTTCTTAGCAAAGGGAAACAGAGAAGCTACAGGCTCTCTGCAAAGAGACAGTTGCATGAGAAAAACCAAAGGAAAATCACTGGATTCAGAGCTGGGCTCAAAATTGTCCTTTGTACCTGTCCTACCTCTGACATTTCAATACAAGCCCCAGCTGCAGTCCCTTGAGCATGCTTGGAGGATGGCATTTAATAAAATGCTTGAGCACATGATGTATGTTCAGTAATTTAACAACAAGGCAGGAGCATCTGAAATGCAAATCTATCCGAAACTATCCTCATGCCAGGAGAGAAATGGCCCCCAAACCAACTGCTGGTTCCTTTTCAAGAAGCCACACTCACTTGGAAGAGAGAATGGTAGAATTCTTGCCATCACTTGCTATTCCAAGCATCCTTCATTTAAAAGTAACATCCGTATTTATACCTCTTGTCTTGAAATACACCACGGCTGAGGTGTGCTGGGCAGCATCTGCGACCAGCACCAGCACTGCTTGCACAGACCCTGCCATAACTATCTCTTACTCTATAGGATCCCTTTACATGGTTCAACATGCTCCGAGCTCCAAGGGGAGGGGAGAGCCAGGGAAAGACTCCCGAGATGACACAAGGACTCACTCACGTTCGGTGACCTGAGTCATGCCTGTGGAAAGCTCAAGTCCTCCATTACTACAGCCTGCAGAGATGTTTGTCCTGCAGACAGATGGAGACAGAGCAGAATGAGCTGCCTGAGACCAGGAGGGCCATGGCTTGCTCACCATTCCTCTTTGAGTTTTATATCCTCAGAGTATCAAGTCCCTGAAAACAGGCCACTGCTAATGTTTTCTAAGGCAGGAGTGTGTTCTTGTTAAACAGAAAGGGAAAGGCTAGCAATTCTATCTACAACATTGACTGGAAACACACACACACACACACACACACACACACACACACACGCACACACTAGGAAGAATAACAAAACAAAGCCCCAAGGGGTGCTGGCTTTCTTGTTTAATGAAAATGTGTGCATATTATAGTCACATGTAATTATTGCTAATGGTATATAAAACAGTAGAAAGTGGTTGCTTTAATAGGAAAGTGTAGTAAACATGGGGTAATGATGTCATTTAGTTTTCACTAGCAAATCCATATTGCTTCATTTCTACAAATAATGGAATGTGGCTTCTCTTAGTGAGATGATGTATTCATCCTGACACTTGCTGGGTGTGGAGCTTAGTGTAAATGTCTTCACCTGTTATATGTTCTTGGAAACCTAGATTTGACAAAGCTAGACTGACCACACACACCAGTCCTCCCATCTAGATGGCCCACTTCATCCCTGAGTCCCCTTGCAATATTTAAACAGCAGAGCCAGCTTAGCATGGCTCACACACATATCTGTATTTCCTCCGTGCTTTCCACCTTCCTGGTCATTCCTTCCAAATCTGACCACTGCTGCTTCCTGTCCTTATCTCAAGTCAACAACTGGAAGGAACGAGCCTCAGAGGAATGTCTCTGGCTGACCTGAGAGGAAATCAAAGGTGTGTGTCACGGTCCAAGGAACAGGACTGGCATGAAGCTTTGTCACCACAGTTTTGTTTCTTTGTTGTAGAAATCCTTTTGGTTTTCTTTGAGAAGAGTTAAAGCTGTTCTGAGAAAGTGAGGAAGTAGCAAATTTTGTCTTTGGTCTTTCTGGTTTCCAAAGAAGGGCCAGTTACATCTACTCACAACCAAGGGTTCTTCCCTTTCACCTATCTGCCAGGCCTAGATTCACACTGTCAGTGAACTTTGCAATGCAGTGTTAGTGAGTAATGGTCTAAAAGTCAGTGCTGTATCTCCACTGCAAGTCACATGACAGACTCTGTCCAGGGCCCTTCCTGCCTGCCATCAGCACCTCCAGGGCTCCTTCCTGCCCATGTGCCAATGAATTGTAGCATGGAAGGGAGCCATGCAAAGATACACAAACTCTTCAGCAACTGGAGAACAGGAGCCAGGTATGAGAAAGATTCTGGCTTTGGGCTCACTAATCACTGGTACTGAAGAAATCAATAATAATCATGCTTAAATAAGTGACGTTAGTGTGCTTCATCTTGCAGATAACACAGAACTGCTAACTAAGATTTACCATTGTCCTAACAAACTTTTTAAAAATAAATTTTACAACACATCTATTTGCTAGGATTATTCTAACTATAATTAATATGAAGTAACTCCCTTAATGCTTTCGTCTTGTTTATCCTCTATCCAATGGGAATAGTTTAAACCTGACATACTTGTGAGGGGGGCCAGTGACAGCTTAGTGGGGAAGAAGGTATGAGCACTTATTAGCAGGGAGCCATGTATGGTTGGGGAAAAGAGAGTGTCAATCAAGTGAGTCCTGGACAGCCTGGGGCTCACACCCACTGCTGGGACACAGCACTGACCAGGACTGCATCCTCCAGTGAAGGAACATGTGAAAGGGATGGTAAAACTAGGGGCCTATTGCTCTTCTCCTCTTTTACAGATATTTATTGAGCCTCCACATAATATTTAACTTGGAAAGAGAAAAAAAAAAATACTTGGAATGTGAATATCACCCTCCAAAAGTTGCTGACTGAAAGGTCGGTTCTGCCAGGAGGAGGCAGAGCCTGGTGTGAGAAAGCCAGGTACCAGGAGATGCAGCCTTAAAGAGAATATCCCAACATGTGTAAGAAAGCCGGGTACCAGGAAGAGGCAGAGCCTGGTGTGAGAAAGCCGGGTACCAGGTGTCGCAGTCTTAAAGAGAATATCCCAGTCTGGTGGTGGGGGTGCACACCTTTAATCCTAGCACTTGGGAGGCAGAGGCAGGTGAATTTCTGAGTTTGAGACCAGTCTGGTCTACAGCATGAGTTCCAGGACAGCTATGGCTATACAGAGAAACTCTGTCTCAGAGAGAGAGAGACAGAGACAGAAAGAGAGACAGAGAGAGAGGGACAGACAGACAGAGAGAGACAGATAGAGACAGACAGAGACAGACAGAGACAGAGAGAGACAGACAGAGAGAGACAGAGAGAGAGAGACAGACAGAGAGAGAGAATATCCCAATATGTGTAAGAAAGCCGTGAACCAGGAGCCGCAGCCTTAAAGAAAATATCCCAACCCCAACATCTGTTACTCTTTGCCTTCTGGTGAGGCTTCATTCTCCACCTGCTCCTGCCCTTGTGTCCCATGCTGCCACAGGCCCAAAGCACAGATACATGAACCAAAGTAAGTCTTTCTTTAAGTTTATTACCTCCAGTATTGTGCTATGGTAACAAAAGCTGTCTAGATCCCACTTCAAAAAGGCAAAAAGGCTTTTGATGACAACGCCTGTCCACTGTGAGCAAAATGCCATCCAATCCTCTGGTATTCCATCTCAGCACCGAGTGTGAAATGCTGGCTCACTCAGCGGGCATTAGCTTGACAGCTCATAAATAGGACTTACAAATGAAAATCAGGTTCAGAAAGGCTCTTGGCCAAGCTCTAGTCTGACTGGCCATCTGACTGGTCGCCTGACTAGTCACTTGACTGGTCACCTGACTGGCCATCTGACTGGTCGCCTGACTGGCCATCTGACTGGTCGCCTGACTGGCCATCTGATTGGTCATCTGACTGGCCATCTGACTGCTGGGCTTTCACAGTAGTTACCGGGGAGTGAAAGAATTGTGGAGAAATTTCTAGAAGTATTTTCATACCTGTGAAGATAGTGGTGACAGATATATAATGCTCAGACTTTATAGATGGACATTTTCCTGTTCAGACTCTGCTTGAGCATCTTCAGCACAGGGAAGGCTAGCTCTTCCTTTTAATCAGCAACAGTAGCTGCCCAGAATATCCAGGATGTGGCTTTTCTGGGACACAGTGGCCAGTCACCCAATGATCAAAAGGTGGTTGACACTGGTGATTGAGGTGGATAGGACCAAAATGTCACCCTAGCCAGATGTGGTGATGAATTCCTGTAATCGCAGAACTTGGAGGCTGGAGGGCTACCACCAGCTTGAGACCAATGTAGACTAGTAGGCAATGCTCAGCAGGGCAGCCTGGGCTACAAGACTGTATCTCATCCAACCAAGAACAAGAAATGCTCAGACAAGTGATGGCAATCAGAGCGCTTTAGGAAGGGAGTGTGCTGCGCTCATTCAAATAAAAGCAGAGACAAGAGCGGCGTCTGGGAGTTAGCTACTACAGTCCACGCTTCTGCTGGTGGCTGGGGAGGCCAGCAAGATACGGGAAGCATGCGCAGTGCTCAAGGTGTGGTGCACACACCCTCTTTGCTGCCTTACACTGCCCCAGCCTCCGAAACGTAGCAGAATGTTTTCCATATGTTGATTGGTGAGATTTCTAAATTCGAAATGTATGGAGACAATTTGAGCTGGCTTATAGAATGCGTGTTCTCTTGGCAGTTGTCCCTAACTCTATTTTCATAAACGTTTTCCCCACCCAGCACTGTAACTGTGGGTGAGCGTAAAGTAGCAGCCAAGCCGCAGCTATCGAGTGGTTCCATTTCTACAATACGGAATGATTTCCACCCCCACTGGCTAAATAAAGAAATGGTCGCATTTACCTGATTCTTCAGTTTACAAATGTCCCGGTCATTTCTCAGGTTCTTTAGAAGCTAGAAGCTTGGCACTGGAACAAACCTATCACGGAGTCTATGAGAACTAGCTTTCTTTGCCCTTGATGTTCAGGATGGATACATATAGCCTTACAACCAACATCCATTTAGGAAGCAAGCAAGGATGGCATTGAGCTAGCACAGTGGAACAGAAATGACACCAATCTTGGTTTTCCCAATGTCTCTGCATCATGCTTCTGATGGAGGTAGAAACAACTCATGATTTGGAGACAAGAAAGATGCCTGATGATAAATAAAGGGTATAAGCGGGTGAGTTGGGGCATTAAGAAGCAGTAACATAAGACACACACCTCCTGGGGGCATGAGGGACAGGGATGGCTAAGCACCCCTGTCTCTAGACTGGGACGAGAGAAGACAGGAAATTACAACAAAGTCTGCCCTAAGTCTTGGTCTGTTTGAGTTGAACTGTCAGTGTCCAGACTTGACCATGGGAAGCACAGGAGTCCACAGGCTTAAGAACTTAGTGAGAAAGGAGACCTGCAGTCATTGGCTACCCAAGAGTCAAGGCATAACAAGCCAAGTTCAACTCTGACAGATAAGCGTTTGGTTGAGATTCTGGGAAGAAGATTTCAAAATAGATTAGAGCCCAAATACATGACTTGGGAATGCCAAGCCAAGAGCAGAGAGGGAACCCTGTGTTGTTGGTTGAGGAACTTCTGCCTCTGTAACCTGGAGTGAAGCAGCTCTGTACTAGTGGCCTATGGCTCCAAATCAGAAAAACCTAAAGAGCTCTGAGAGGTCCATGGTCCATCGCTAATTCTCACTATAGCTTGAACCAAACCCACAGAGGGTGTAAAACTTAGGTCTGTAGTCCCAGTGGGCCAGGTCCGGCAGGCACACCAAGTGCACCCCTCTGGTACTGGAGGCAGTCCACACATGGTAGGCCTGAGGGGTATCTCAGCACCGCCTGCTCAGTTTTCTAGGATCCTAAAAGTGTTCTGAAAAACTTCTTTAAAACAAAGACTAGGTCCTAAAGACTATGAGGCAGCCTCATATAATAGTTAGATTGATATTGCCCGCTTTGGTGAAACTTTTTAAAAATGTATGCTAAGATATGCCTATCATTTTGTCTATCCATTTTTCATAAGATGGGATGTAATAAAAATGATATTTGGTAGTAGTAATTAGTATTTTTGAAAGCAAAAAAGAAATGGATTTATTAGTTCCTTTCCTGCTACAAATACAAGAGTAGACAAATATGCATTAACAAACATATACTTGACCAGGCGGTGGTGGCGCACGCCTTTAATCCCAGCACTTGGGAAGCAGAGGCAGGCAGATTTCTGAGTTTGAGGACAGCCTGGTCTACAGAGTGAGTTCCAGGACAGCCAAGGCTACACCGAGAAACCCTGTCTTGAAAAAAAACAAAAACAAAAACAAAAACAAAAAACAAACAAACATATACTTATATGTACAGAGGGAGACAGAGATAGAGAGAAACAGACAGACAGAGACAGAGAGAGGAGGGAGAACACTTTTGTTTCAAGTTTAAAATGCCTAGACAAGAGCAGAGGCTCCAATGCAACTGTGAACTTGGGGACTTTCCATACAATATGCTTGCTAGATGTGTGTGGATTTGATGAGACATGCTGATACTGAGCCAAGATCCACTGTCACTGCGACTGTATCTCAGAGATACAGTGCTTTGCCAGTGAACTGTGTGGGTGCGAAGCGAGCGGGGCTAGAGTGACGGGGTAGCATTCCAGCCTGGCAGGCACTGAGGGGACAACACTGTATCCTCAGGCACCATCTCATCAGTGATTGGATGAGGATCTGCTGGTGCCTGGATGGACAGCTAGCGCCTTACCATAAGTGAAGCATTACTGGAGATGAATCCATCTGCCTTCTTGTACACCATGTATGCTTAGTAAATATTTAACATCAACACTTCATCCTCCTCAGACTAAGTCGCTCTCTGGATCTCAGGTGGCAGCTCTCATACCTCCCCAGAAAGGAGACACAGCCTCCTGTGTGGCTGCATCAGATGGAGCTTCATTGATGTGCTTCTTGAGCTCTCTGCAGTTGGACGTGCCATCCATGGCAACAGTTAGCACCTAAAGGGTGATGAACCAGCAGAAGGGCGAAGATCAGAGTGTTCTTCGTCCCTATTCCTTACAGTGCTTTCCTAGATTCTGCCCTTTGTACTCCCATTTCCCAGATGATGGTCCAAAGACAAACGATGGGAACTGCTGTGGCGGAGGCTGGACCCTAAGTATGCGTGTCTTATTCCCAGTATCGTGGGCAGACAACTCACATCTCTACCCGTCCTGTAAAGCAAAGCCTTGTTCCTCATAATGTCACTCATCTTCCTGGTCTCATTCTAAGAGGATGGATGCCTCTCTCTTCTGTCTCTGCAGGGGAGTTGTTCTCCTGGAAGTGAAATTAGAAAATCTGGCAGTCATGGGCCTGAAGTATTCCACTGAGTCATCCCCCAGCCCACCAAGAACAAAGACATGTGAGAGTCTGGGCTAATAGTTGATTATGGTTTTCTCCTGGTAGGTTAGAGCCATGTGGATGCCTAGTGTGATGGAAGTGTGTGTGTATGTGTGTGTGTGTGTGTGTGTGTGTGTGTGTGTGAGAGAGAGAGAGAGAGAGAGAGAGAGAGAGAGAGAGAGAGAGAGAGAGAGAAATGGTTTCCAACCTCATAACTGAACATATAGAACTTTTCCAATCCAGAGTATGCACCCAGCCATCTCCCACTCCACCACAGCTGGGTCCACGGGACACGGAATAAAAGGAACTGGCGAGGCGTTTGACTGGCCCAGCATACATTTGTGTTAAGTGATTTGCCCAGAAATGCCATTTGCTCTTTGCAGTTATTCATGCTGAGATGCCTCCTTACCTTTTGGAGCTGCAAACCTAAATTTAACAGCATGCATGGTGTGAACTCTGAGGCTGCGTGAAGCTGGAACAAGATTAGCTATTTCTCAATTGCCAGATGCATTCTAACCAATCTACAAAGCTCCAGGCAATGGTTCAAATCCTGGTGGTCTCCTTGGGTTGCCTTGAGACTGGGGAAATTTTCCAAGAGAAAAATATACGTATTTTATGAAGACCAGTGAACCACTGGGGATTACAGAATGACAGAGTTCGTAGAGCTGGCCAAGCTGTGAACATTGTGAGCCACGGTTAGATGGTACATGGTGATGGTGTTTGGGTCTGGTTTCTTTCCTTTGGGGTCTTCAGGCGCCTTTGCAAGCTGGGCTGGAATGAAAGGAGCTAAGTTAGTCCTGTGAGCTCTCAGGACCTAGTTCTGGTTGACCGAGTGTGTGCTGGGAAGGAGGACTTCTCCAGGACAAATTTTCAGTGTTACAGTTCTTCTTTAGGGGAGAATGTGAAGCAGGTCTTCCCAACACTTCTCTGTAAAACAGCAGCTCTCTGTGTTGGGGGTCACAACGGCTATGTAAACCTTGGGGATGGGTAGGGTTTTTCAAGGAGACTGTATGTTATTGGCTGCAGCTCAGGTGCTAGGAGTGCTTTAAGCATGAAGAGGGATGCCATGTGCTTAAACCTGTAATTTGGCCAAAAGGCTACAAAAGACAGAGGTGAGGGTCATGGGGGTCATGGGGGTCATGGGGCTAGGTGCCATTCTCAGGATGAGATTTTCGGGGTTCGGACACTCCTTGACCTTATTCTTGTTCCAGGCCTCTTCTTCCCTATCCCACTGGCACCACAATGGACCATGGTGATGTGGTTTGGTGAAGGTGCATGTTGTTGTGGTTCAGGGAAGGTTGTGTTTAATGTTGGTTGTGATGGGTACACTAGGCCTTTGCTGTGGCTTCTGGGTCAGCTCAAAGTGGAGATGTGGCTTTTGTTCTTTTTTTCTTTTTCTAGACATCTTGAAATTCTACTTGCCCTTAAAGTGATATGAGAACATCAAGCTTTTATTCACTTGCGCTTTTGGGTCCAAGGCACATTGAGCCTGTTTCCATTCCTTCTGTCTCAAAAGACTACAAAGCCATTAGCCCTTAACAAAGAAGAACAGAAACAAGCCACGAAGTTAGAGATTGGCTAGGCATTTACCAGTCACGTGGCCCAACAACTGATGACAACGATGCAGAGCAGTGTCCCAGCTGTGGCAGCACCGAGCACTTTTGAAGTAAGTGTCAAGAGAGAGGACTAACCACATCAGATTTGTTTAATGTCTGCTTAAGTATTCTGAAACACCAAATTTCTCCTCTCACATGTAAAGTTCCATGATCACATTCTTTTCCTCTCACAGTAAGAGAAGGCTAAAATTTAATTTACTGGAGTGGGTAAGAAAAAAAAATGTTTGAGCACAAAGCTAGGCACCATGACTCCAAGAGTGCACTGATCATGTTTACTGTCATCTGATAGGTCATGCCATTCTAAATGATCATTTCTACTCAGAGGCACATAGAGCAGCACTAACATTAGACTGTATATGTCTATACTTACATCTACATCATGTCACCTACATCTGTATTACTCGAGCCATCTAGGCTACCATAAGGACCCCTTCAACCATGTTTCTGTAAGTAACCTAATAAACTCTGGTTCAGCGGGCTTGGTTTCATCTGGCTTCGGTGCTCTATGTGTGATGAATAGATGTTTGCTCTCATATCCCCAGAAGAGCCATGCATAGCACTGCACAAGGCATATGAATATGGAGCCGAGAAGTGATACACAGAGCCTATGAGGGCAGGGACCGCAGTGGCCCAAGGGCCATGGGAAAGGTGGCATTCTGCAGTGTGAGACACGCTTTGTTTTTAATCCCTTTCTCTATGTGATGCTCACGTTCTCGTAGTGCTAGTAATAGCTCCCAGGAAGTAGAGCAGAACTGTACCCAGAACAATCTGGCAGGTTAGTGGACCTGCAAATACTTATAGGCACAAGCAACTGATACCCTACTGGGGATTGTTTCCAGGGACAAGCCCACTCGACAGAAAGTAACCTCAGACAACACAAACAAAACGACGAGAAAAAGGACGTTTTCCATAAATGAACTGGAAGATGGGAACATTCTAGAAGGAGTGGAAAAACTACAGACAGATAAGTAGTGAGGAGAAGTATTTCAAGAGTCTCGGTATAGAGTCCATTTCTAACACACTCACCCTGAGTCCCATGCACTGAACCACATAAACCAGGCATGGTGGCACAGATCCATTAATGTCGCACTCTTGAAAGAGACTGGAAGATCTGACTTCAAAATTATCATTGGCTACATAATGAGCTTGATGGCCATTTCAGCTTCTTCAAGTCTGGCCTCAAAATAAAATAAAAAATTAAAATAAAATAAAAAAGCTAGGCTACTAATTTATGTTTCAAATTTAAGTGATGTGAATTTGAGTTAGAAAAAAAACAGAAAGGGGGAAAATATCAGAGAAATGCCATAAATACAATTTATAAAACTGAAATATGTGAGTTTCTACAGAAAAAAATACTTCCAAGTAAAAACACAAAGTACAGAAAAGTCCCATGCCCACACACATGCTCTTCTTACATTTCACAATACTAGCAACAAAAACAAGTTCATGAAGCTTTCTGAATGTAAAACAGATGATCGATAGTCAGGGTACTAGAAAAGTTCTCAATACCCTGCTCGCAAGTGATGATAAATAATCAATACACACCATCGAATTCTGAACAGGATCTAGTTCCCACCTCGCGTCTCACAGGCACCCTCATCGTCACTCATGTGGGAGCCTAACAAGGTGTCAGACATTCAGGGCTCACTGCTTCTCTCTGCACCTTTTCTCAGGAGGCTGTCAGGGAAAAGAGCTTCTAGAACAAAGGAATCTGCCGAGTTTTTAAGTTATTGTATCCAGGAAACAAGTAATCACACACATGGAGCAGGCACGGAAAATCACAGAGATGGTGAAAAGGGGGTCCAGAACACGTCAGCACTAAATACAGGCAACATCTACTTCAGGATGGAGCATGGAGGCAAAGGAGTGCACGTGCGCGCGTGTGCGTGTGTGTGTGTGTGTGTGTGTGCGTGTGTGTGTGTGTGTGTGTGTGTGTGTGTGTGTTGTTCTGTGTCTCTTTCTGTGTTCTAGGAAGGGTAAAGCCTTACTTAACCATTCATCTGCCATTGAAAACTGAAGCTCAAGAAGAGAAACAGCAAATTGCCAGAGTCACCAGAGGACTGGCATCAGAGCTGGCATCAGAGAAACAGTTGAGACGTTCAGCTAAGCTGTGAGTTTACATCATGTTAATTTGAAAGTAGATAATAGTAAAGAAGAAAAAAGTCCTCAGAAAGTTAAGCCCTGCGGTTTGAATGTATCCTCCATAGTTCACATGCTGAAAACCTGATTCCCAAGGCAGTAGCACCGAGAGCTAGGTTCTCATACATGTTTGAATGTCCTTCCCACGAGTGTCCAAAACAGCAGGCCGGGGTTCCTAATGAGCAAGTGGGTCGTCCTCCCTCCCTTCTCTTTCCTCTCCCGGTGTGCAGATCTACAGGCAATCTTCCCCTACTGTTTCCAAACATGGGATGAGGCAGCCGCAGGCCCTCACCTGAGATGCCACCTCAGCTTTAGACTTCACAGCCACTAGAACTGCAAGAAACATTTTTTTTCTCTTTTTAAATTTTCCAGACTCAGAAAGACTTTTGCAGAAGCACAAAATAGACCAAGACACAAGATGCCAATGATCTGTGCATGGTTGAATGTTTCTTTAAGTAAATGGAGCAAGTGATGGTATATACGCCCACCAGGAGCAAACCGTCAATATTCTGCCAACCCTAAGATGTAGCGCTCATTCACAAAAAGAAGGGAACAGACCGTACAGCTTCACCATGCCTACTTCACCAAGCACTTTCCTAAAATGTATCAATGTGCCAGCTGCCAATTAAGTTGAGCATACACATTTTTTCTCCCATTTTCACCACTTCCCTTCAGTATACCTCTATATGAAAAAATAATTTCCAAACTCCAATCTAATAATCAACTTGCAAGTCTATCTCTTCCCTCAGACATCAAGTCTGTGAGTTGAGTTTCATGTGCACACTGCACAGTGTTGACTCACTGTATGTTCAGTGGGTCTAGAAATTACAGACATTCACTGAATGAAACACGAAGGCATCCTTCCATCTCAGCACCAGAATTGGGGATGGATGCTTAAAAATCCAGATTGGAGATATACTTACTCTCTAGTTCTTATAGGAATATGAAAAAGGCCTTTTTTAAAAACTTTCACAGGATTTTAGCCCTAGTAATTGGTTTTTAAATATGGATTATTATCAGCCATGAAGAGCAGGAAGTGATTAAATCTTTCAACAGAACTTGAAAGGCAACATAGAAATATATTGTGACCTGGTTCTATAACATGTCTAGCAGAGACCTGGCACAAGGTTGGTGCTGTATAAATGTTAAATGAATGGATTAGTGTAAGAATGGACATACAGATATATTGGTGGATTGGATGGATGAATGGATGAGTGCATGGATGGATGGGTGCATAGATGGGTACATGTATGAGTGCATGGATGCATGCTTGGATGGATGCATAGATGGGTGAATGGATGGACAGATACATGGATGGGCACATGGATGGGTGCATTGATGGGCACATGGATGGGTGAATGGATGTATGCATGGATGGATGCTTGGGTGGGTGCAAGAATGGGTGTATGGGTGGGTTCATGAATGGATGCATGTATAGATGTATGGGTGGGTAAGTGGATGTATGGATGGGTATATGGAAGGGTGCATGGATGGGTACATGGATGGGTGAATGGATGGGTGCATGGGTGGGTGCAAGAATGGGTGTATGGGTGGGTTCATGGATGGATTCATGGATAGATGCATGGATAGATGTATGGGTGGGTAAATGGAAGCATGGATGAGTATATGGAAGGGTTCATGGATGGGTGCATGAATGGGTGCATGGATGGGTGCATGGGTGGGTACATGGATGTACAGACGTGATACATGTGTGTGTGAGTATAGGAATTGATAAGATATTTCAAACAGCTAATTCACCTTGAATAAAGGGAGCAGTTCCAACATTGTGCAGACTACCATGTGAGATCATATACACAGTGTCGAACAGGTTATAAAAACAGAGGGGACTTTTTTGATTATCCAGAAAGAAATGTTTTACATAGGTTAGTGATTCTTTTGATTTTGAAAGAAGCCACACATGAGCAATCTTGCCCCTTCAGCTGCAATGAATATGCAATCTCAAGTGGAGTCTAGCTCCTGGGGTCATGTTTTTCAAGAGGCTCACGTGAGGGACTTTCATTTCCTTGGTTTAGATTTCAAGGGGCCAAGGGTCCTAATTATACAGACGGACTTTGGGAATTCTTTTAGCTGGTTTTATTTGAGTCAAAACACATTTTCCATTTTCTCATTACAGATTGTTCTCTTTATGAATGGTTAGTCAGTATATTTGAGCCACATTTTAAATAATTTTTCTGTTTCAGAGGCAATCCTATGCCACTTTCTTTCATCCACATATCATTCTAAGGTCATTATATTTACTGAATATAAAGTTAATTTCTTATGTCTAAAAGACAATTTTTCTGGTAGGGGAAAGACCTCCAGGGAAACTGGGTCTTCCAGAGCTACATGGCTGCATTTCAAGCCGGCTGTGTGAGGCTGTGTGAGGCTGTGTGAGGCTGTGTGAGGCTGTGTGAGGCTGTGTGAGGCTGTGT
>NW_022196915.1:105114102-105168383 GCF_008632895.1 Mastomys coucha
TGAGGCTGTGTGAGGCTGTGTGAGGCTGTGTGAGGCTGTGTGAGGCTGTGTGAGGCTGTGTGAGGCTGCAGTGCAGGCTGCACTTGGCTTCCTTGGCTGCACTGGTCATGTCCGTACTCACCGTCAAAGGAAGAAGCAGTCCCTCTGATAAACAACAAGATGCTTTCATGGAAAGGGAGCATTGCCTCAGAATGAGAAAAGCTATGGAGCCACCAGAACAGGATACCCATGCTCCACAGCCACCAGAGCAGGATACCCCTGCTTACTAGAAATGATGGGTTGCTTGTGCCTAATCTCTTTGTTTCTGTCTAACTACATTTAGGTTGCACTAATCCTATTGAAAGCTCAGTGAAGCCAGGCGGTGGTGGCGCACGCCTTTAATCCCAGCACTTGGGAGGCAGAGGCAGGCTGATTTCTGAGTTCGAGGCCAGCCTGGTCTACAGAGTGAGTTCCAGGACAGCCAAGGCTATACAGAGAAACCCTGTCTCAAAAAAAAAAAAAAGAAGAAAGCTCAGTGAAGAAGTAGCACAAACTGAAGTAGTCAGTTGAGATGCAACACAACACACACACACACACACACACATACACACACACACATACACACATACACACACACATATACACATATACACACATACACACACACACATACACACACACATACACACATACAGGCACACACACACAAACACACACACATACACACACACATACACACACACACGCACACACACCACACACACATACACACATACACACACATATACACACACAAATACACACACACATACACACACACATACACACATACACACATATACACACACGCACACACACCACACACACATACACACATACACACACATATACACACATAAATACACACACATACACACACACATACACACACGCACATACACACACATACACACATACACACACGCACATACACACACATACACACACACACATATACACACATACACACACACACGCACACACACACAAACACACACATACACATACACACACACATACACACACACGCACACACACATACACACACACATGCACATACACACACACATACACACACACATGCACACACACCACACACACATACACATACACATATACACACACACATACACACACGCACACACACATATACACACACATACACACACATACACACACGCACATACACACACACACACACAAACACACATACACACATACACAAACACACACACACACTGAACAGGTAAGCCCATGAATTTACTTAAAGGGTGTGTAGTCATCTTTTAAAGGTATAAAGACATCTTTTAAAATTTAACAGCATCTATCCATAGTCTCTAACTTGCATGCCTGCCCTGACGGTGTCCGGGTTGACTGATGGGTCTCTGAAGATAGACTTCTGATCACTGTGTTTGTACAATGTGACCTGTGTGGTGATAACAGCCAGTCAAGCCTACCAGCAGACCCCACTGATTCGCCAAGTGAGAGTGTGCTGTCTGCCTCCATCTGAGGGCAAGCTTCAAACGGGTGTTGGCACTGTGGCAGACTTGGCTGGCCACATGCCTCTGACTACACCATTCTGAGTTTATGCCACCTGGCTGACTGTCCTGCTGTGTGCAGCTCAGCGAGCCATACTGTGGCCACGCCTTCTCACTCCTGAGGACCAGCTCCTTGGAATAATGGCAAAGACTTTTGGCTTCTAAACGTGTTCTCATCATTGTGGGTGCTTGGCAGACTGCAAGATAGAAACTTCTTTCATTTCTTCACAAATCTTTTTCCTGATTCCATAATTTACAAAATATCAGGGATAGGAAAGTCAATTCAAACTTTTCAACTGAAATGGGACAATATCACACAGAGTTCTAAGACCGAAGGTATGATTTCTTCCAAGCTTGGTGAAGATGTTCGTTCCTGCTTAGACGATAAACTATAGGCAAAAGCACCAGGATCACCTGGGAACTGTCTTTTAAACAAAACTTCCAGATGACTCTCATAGCTAGGTGACTCATACAGGTAAATGGCTCTCACCGGTGACCCACATAGGCGGGTGACCCACACGGATAGATGACTCTCACAGGTAGGTGACTCAAACAGGTAGGTGACTCTGGGAAGAAACATGTTTTAGAATCTTGCTTTCACTGAGTGCAAGCTGGTTCCTAACTGCATTTAACACTAAAAAGAATGTTTCTGCTGCCTACGATTAAATCCAGCCCTTGTCTGCGTTGGTCAAGTCCTTTACCACTGAGCTCCATCCTTCAGCCGAGAAATAAATATGATTTCTGACTCCTGAATGCTAAGAACCCAGCATCCTCTCTGGCCCTCAAACATCTAAAGGCATAGCTCTATTCTCATTGATCCCCTATCAAAACCATTGCCTAAATTCTCTTGCTCCTAAATTGCACCACACTCTAGACACTGAGGCACATCCTGAGTGTGTTTCAAGTGCCATGTTACAACTCTTACACTTGTTCCTGAGGTAACAACATCTTAAATCCTCATTGGTTCTAGGAGGAAGAGGGAAAAAAAAAACCTGTGAACAGAAGCCCAGCTGTTTTGTTATAATTACTATAACTGGAAGATTTCTATGAATGAACAAGTTTAAGCATCACCTTGGAAGTGTGTAAAGGATGTATTTATCACAGAACAGCATGCTCTGAATGGTCATGATGCCTTTCATTACCCAAATAGAGCATGAGCATCCCAGATAAGGACAGGTGACAAACAAGTGCTTGCTCAAGCCCTCAGCTGATCCAAGCTGTGCGTGCGACAGTGGGCGGTGGTAAAGATACCCCGCATCGAGTTTTGGATTTGCATTCTACTAGAGGAAGATAGAGATTTAAAAACACAAAGGTTCTGTTTTAATACGCCTTTAATCCCAGCACGTGGGAGGCAGAGGCAGGCGGATTTCTGAGTTCGAGGCCAGCCTGGTCTACAGAGTGAGTTCCGAGACACCCAAGGCTACACAGAGAAGCCCTGTCTCAAAAAAAAAAACAGAAACAAAAAACAAACAAACAACAACAACAACAAAAAACATAGCGGTATAGAAACAGAAGGGTACATCCAACTGAGATTCTCATCCAACTGACCGACCCTAACCACAAAAATGTGCTGGAAGAATGGGAATCAGAGGGCTCACCGGGTCCCAGCCTTGTCGAAGTTTGAAGGGAAAGATGTTGTCTGGGTTCTGCAGAGAGAGCAGTCCTGGGTAGGTAGACAAGTGCTTTTCCTATTTGACACCTGTTCCTTTAACATGTAGGCGTGTTTCTCTTGTGATGACAGTCCCCTGCTGCTCGTGCCGGAAAGAAATCACAAAACTATGAAGAACAGGCACAGAGACTCTGTAGCTCATGAGAAGCTAGTGATGCCCAAAGTTCCTTCCCGTGATGTCCACAGTTCCTTCCCAGCCCCCAAGATGAAGTTAGATGACCAGGAAAGGAAGGAAAGGAGATGGCGTGGCTTGTCCTCCTCCATCAGTGTGGTCTGCATGCAGCTAAGACAGTCATCTGTGCCAAGGAGATATCGTGGCTTGGCCTCCTCTGTGGTTCATGAGAAGCTAGTGATGTCCACAGTTCCTTCCCAGCCCCCAAGATGAAGTCAGATGACCAGGAAAGGAAGGAATGGGAGATGGTGTGGCTTGGCCTCCTCCACCAGTGTGGTCTGCATGCAGCTAAGACAGTCATCTTGTGCCCTGCTCACAGGAGAATAAACCTTTACAAAGAAATGTATTAGTAGTCAGTTTTAAAGATATAGCACAACTCGGGATCATTTTCACGCCCAGGTGAGATGTGGGTGATCAGAGAGGATCTCAGGTTGGTGTTTGAGGAAACCCAAGGCCTTTGATGTCAAGAAACAAAGGTCTTGTAAATTGTCTGCTTCCATGTTCTGATGATTACAGGAGAAGAGTTAATGAGATAGGAGGGTGACCTTGGATAGCCATAGCATGCGTTCAACTTCAGGTCAGATTTGTAGACCACCCACAAACAACAACAGAGGACACACAGGTGCTATAAGAGCTGAAGGAAATCAAAAGCAGAGCAGACACCGGTCTCCAAGAAACTAGCTCCAGGCAGCACAGTCCTTTCCCTAACCTGGCCCCACTTTTCCCGTTCCTTTTCCAGGCTTTATATTCCTGGGCTGATCTAGAAGAACAAATGGGGGCACAGATACTGTGTGTTTGCTGTACAGATTAAAAAGATCCCCATCTTGGGCCGGGCAGTGGTGGTGCACGCCTTTAATCCCAGCACTTGGGAGGCAGAGGCTGGTTTATTTCTGAGTTCGAGGCCAGCCTGGTCTACAGAGTTAGTTCCAGGACAGACAGGGCTATATAGAGAAACCCTGTCTCGAAAAACCAAAAAAAAAAAAAAAAAAAAAAAAAAAAAAAAAAGAAAGAAAGAAAGAAAGAAAAAGAGCCCCATCTTCCTGAAACAAGCTTGCCACATTCGGGCACAGGCATACTCTGTGGTGACAGGAAGGAAGTTGACCTTTGAAGATATCATGTATGGTGACAACCCAAGCCGGTGTCCTGAATCTACACTCCATATTTCCAGCTCTGAACTTTTCTACCCTTCCCTACCTTGAGAGATGGAAACAGAAGTTTCAGTTGTTAAGTCAGTTTCCCACCCCACCCCCGGCCCCAAACCTGTGCAGGTTGTAGTGCCAACTCTAGAGAGAAGGTTTTTGGGCCACTTTACGCAGGCTGCACTACCTTGAATGCTAGGGCAAACCCTCCCGCATTTACACCTGGCTCTATGGCCTATTCACTTGGCTGCTAAATCCCTCTCTGGTAGTTCTATTTGCTCAACTATTTGACCAAAAGCAAACAATAGCTTCCAAGACTTGGGGAGAGAAAATGCTGTCAACATTTAATGTTATCAGTGACATAAAAGCAAGGGCCACAGTTCTATGGGCTTATGCCATTATCTCCCAGTGTACTGCTATCAACAACAGTGACATTTTGCTGATGGCACTGCCATTGCCTGGAATGGATGTCACTTGCACCGCTAGCACTGCGTGTATGCACACACATGTATGCACACATTCTCACACACATCTGACATTTGCCTTGCACTCCTTACTCATCCCATGGGATCCAGTATTTTATCCGTGACCATCTTCAATCTCTCCAGCAGTAAGTAAGTAGATAAGTAAAGGAAGTCAGTGCTGATACTATAACTGCACTACCTCAGATGTGGCATTATCTGGAAGCGAAGCAATGGCAAATGCCCTCGGTTAATGTCAGATGAAGGATGGGAGACACGGCTCAGTTGTAAAGCATTTGCCACAAAGCATAAAGACCTGATTTCAATTCTCAGGACCCACAACATATACATGTGTCAACATACACCTATAATTCCAAGGCTGAGGAGACTGAGACAGGAGCACCCTAGAGCTTCCTAGCCAGCCTGTAAAGCTAAATTAATGAAATTCGGGTCCAGTAACAGAACCTGTATCAAACATGAATAAATACTAAAGTGAGGAAGCAATTGAGGAGTGGCATCTGATGTCAGCCTCTTGCTGACACACATACATGCAGACACACACACACACACACACACACACACATGCACACACACATGCACACACACACGCTCAGACAATGCACATACATAAGCACACACACACATGCACACACACGCACACACACATACACACACACACACACATACACACACACATACACACGCACGCACACGCACGCACACACACATACATGCATACACACACATACACACACACGCACACTCACACACACATACATGCAGACACACACACATGCACACACACATGCACACACACGCACACACACACGCACACAAACACGCACACACACACACATGCACACACACACACGCCCAGACACAATGCACATACATAAGCACTCAAAAATAAATATAGATGGATGGATAAATAGATAGGTAGGTAGTAGGTAGGTAGACAGATGGGTTGGTGGATAGATGATAGATAAATAAATAGATGGATAGATAGATGTCTGGTGATGCTAATATGGAAGAGGGTAGTCCCTTCACCCAAATGATTTATATCTTTATTATTGCATGAAGAGGAAAATTCTTACACAGAGGTGATATAAAGTAGGAACTCATATGAGAACCAAGTTAGTAATCTGAGTAATTTATCTGCAATCCAGCAATGCCTAGGGCCATTAGAAGCTACAACAGATCCACTCCTACAGATAGATCAGAGGGAAGGAGAAGCTACATCAGTCAACAAAGTATCCACTCCTACAGATAGAGCAGAGGGAAGAGACAAGGTCCTGCTGATGCTTTGATTTCTGACTTGTACTGATCGTGATGCTGAGTTGCTATTGTTTAAGCCCCAAGATCCTGACATTTAAGAATATTCTATTTGCCAGGCGGTGGTGGCGCTCGCCTTTAATCCCAGCACTTTGGAGGCAGAAGCAGGCAGATTTCTGAGTTCAAGGACAAGCCTTGTCTACAGAGTGAGTTCCAGGGCTATACAGAGAAACCTTTTTTCAAAAAAAGAGAGAGAGAGAGAGAGAGAGAGAGAGAGAGAAGATTCTATTAAACAATATAGTCACCATTCTCAACAATGTTTGACTTTCTCCTTGGCTTTCATTGATGATACCAACTTGTTATTATTATGAGTATAGCTACTCCATTGTATAAACTAGTAAATCCTAGCAGTGTTTCAAACACAGCACAATAAAGAGAATAAACAAATGGATGGGTAGGTGCATGAATAGATGGGTGGATGGATGGATGGATGGATGGATGGGTAGGTGGATGGATGGATGGATGGATGGATGGATGGATAGATAGGTAGATGGATGGATGGATAGATAGGTAGATGGATGGATGGATAGATAGGTAGGTGGATGGATGGATGGATGGATGGATGGATGGATGGATGGATGGATGATGGATGGATGATGGATGGATGGACAGATGAATGGATGGATGGATGGATGGATGGGTAGGTGGATGGATGGATGGATGGGTAGGTGGATGGATGGATGATGGACGGACAACTGAAAAGATACAAGCAAAAACAAGCTTTACAAATGTTTGGGTGCAGCAGCAGCCATGGCCTGGAGGGAGCACAGTGAAGAGATCCTTTCTAAATTATACATTGCGAGAAGTGTTAAAATATACTGGTTGCATTAATTGTTGTTGTTGTCACTGTTCTGTCTAGTTAGAACCAAATTTAGACATATTTTTAGTATTTAAGAGCTTGTGGTTTATTTCCTCTATTCCTAAATAATACCAGGAGGGAAATAAATGCTGCTTATTCTTGAGAAATCCAGTTCTCATTCTACCCTGATCTGGTGCCTGCCCATGACCTAGTCTACTTGACCATATAAATAGATCTGGCCAGAGCCTCCTGGGGGCAAAGTAACCCCACACATGTCTCCATATGGAGAAAAAGAAAATAAGCTCTATCTACAAAACAAACTTTTTTAAAAGGTTGTGCAAAATACAGCCTGGGGGAAACAAGGAGAAATGAGTGTTTTCATAATAATCCCTTCAAAGGGGAAATGTCACCTTAATTTAATTGGGACTTTGCTATTATATTTTTTTTTCTCTATCTGTGACACAGTTAAACTCTATTATCTAAAGCACTGACCCAAGATGAGCTACTTTTTCTCAAGAAAAAAAAAAAAAAAAACCCTTTCTGACATCATTCCCCTGTGCCTTTTGTGAGTCCTTGGTTCTGAATTAACTATTCAGAAGAAGGGAGAGTGAGTAAGATTTTTCAGTAGGAGATTTGGGGCATGTGGAGTTTGACAAGCACATTTAACATTGCAGTACAGATTTATTCCAAGAAAATGCTTCTAAATTAATGTTCTAATAATGCAAATTATTCAGAAAAGGCAGGGCATGCTGGTATATCCCTTCTTCCTACCACCAAAGAGGCTGAGGAAGAAGTTCAAAGCCAGCCTGGGTTACTTAGCAAGTGCTAGACTACTCAGATGTACATAGCTAGACTGTCTCAAAACAACAAGGGAATATGCAGACAGCATGTGCTCACTAGCAGGGGCACAGAAATGGCAGGCGTGGTATCAGCAAGGCCCTAGCATCCAGGAAGCAAGATGACCCCAGGAGGGATGCTGCTTATCTGAATCTCAAATTTGAAAACAGAACAGCCTCTTACTGAAGCCAAGCATGCGTTTTGAAAAATACCAGACCCTGTTCAATCTTGCTGTCTGTGTACACAATTCATCCTGAGAACAGCAGGTTAGCCCACCTCTGGGGAAGTCTCTTCCCAAGCCTGGGAGCTGTACCTGTCATGCACAGACCTTGAAGTGGTGCTTGCCTCTTCTAAGGCTACTGTTTACCAATGTTTTCAGACAAGCAAGCTGCACTGCTTCCTGATCTCAGGGACGGGTTGCTATGCAAACATGAAACAGCAGCCTCCGTGTTCATTAGAGAGCCCAGAAGCCAAGGAAAAACAGTGCTGACATCTCTTTAGAATATCAATGTGGTTTTCCCAGGTTGGTCAAAGACAGTAGTAGAAACAGACACCATTTTTATTGTTAAACTTCAGTGGTGTGTTATTTTGAATGTTTCCTCCTAAGTTAAACATGAGTCTATTAATGTTACCACATACTTAAAGTAGTCCATTCTCGTCCTCTACTTCCATCTTTAGCCTTAGGATGAGGTGTGGATGAGAGGCATGCACCAGGCTCAGATCCTGTTCGATCTTACTTTCTGTGTACACAATTTATCTGAGAACAGCAGGTTAGTCCACCTCTGGGGAAGTCTCTTCCCAAGCCTGGGAGCTGTACCTGTACAAGGTGACTGGATTTTCTGTTCTGAGTGACTTGGAATATGTAAAATATTGATGGAATAGCCACAAGAATATCCAACACCTTTGAAATTCTTAACTCACCACATTTCTCCCCTCACTAAGCTCTGCTTCCATAAAACAACCCAAATAAGAAAAACGTCAATAATATCGAAGTAGGGAAAGAATGGATGTTAAAACATCAGGCAACCACCTAGCTGCATTAAGAACACAAAATAGGCATTCCTTCCAGTCTGTCTGGGCTGGTGCCCTGAGCAGACCTTGGGTACAAGCTCTGCAGCCAGTCCTACAACACCCAGAGGAAGCTCCACTCCCAGGTGCTCTATCACACCCAGGATCAGAGGTGAGAAAGACACAACATCTGTCCCAACACTAGGAGTAACTGGAACCAGCTGGACCCAGGCACACAGGAACTCCACCAGCCCAGTGACACGGGTTCTTTCTGGTCTTTCTGGGCCAGTTCCCTGAGCAGATTTTAGGCACAAGCTCTGCAGCCAGTCTCACAGCACCCAGAGGAAGCTATACTCCCAGGCTCTTTAATTAGCCCAGGATTACAGGATCCCAGAATCACAGGATCAAGGAGACAGCTTGACTCTGAGGAGTTCTGACACAACCAGGATCACAGGAAGGACAGACTCCAGACAGATTTGGCCAGGGCAGATAGCACTAGAGATAACCAGATGGCAGGAGAGCAGGGGTGAGGGAGAAAGTGTAAGAAAATAAGCAACACAAACCAAGGTAACTTGGCATCATCAGAACACAATTCTCCCACCATAGCAAGTTCTGGACACACCATCACATTGGAAAAGCAAGATTCAGATATAAAATCATTTCTCATGATGATGATACAGGACTTTAAGAAAGACATAAATAACTCCCTCAAAGAAATACAGGAGAATGCAGGTAAACAGCTAGAAGCCCTTCAAGTAGAAACACAAAAATCCCTTAAAGAACTACAGGAAAACACAATCAAACTGGTGAAGGAAATGAGCAAAACCATCCAGAATCTAAAAATGGAAATAGAAACAATAAAGAAATCAGAAATAGTGACAACCTTGGAGATAGGAAAACTAGGAAAGAAATCAGGAGTCATAGATGCAAGCATCACCAACAGAATACAAGAGATAGAAGAGAGAATCTCAGGGGCAGAAGACACCATAGAAAACATTGACACAACAGTCAAAGAAAATGAAAAAAGCAAAAAGCTCCTAACCCAAAACATCCAGGAAATCCAGGACACAATGTGAAGATCAAACCTAAGTATAATAGGTATAGAAGAGAGTGAAGACTCCCAATGTAATGGGCCAATAAATATCTTCAACAGAATTATAGATGAAAACTTTCCTAACCTAAAGAGATGCCCATGAACATACAAGAAGCCTACAGAACTCGAAATAGACTCAACCAGAAAAGAAATTCCTCCTGTCACACAATAATCAAAACACCAAATGCACTAAACAAAGAAAAAAATGTAAAAGCAGTAAGGGAAAAAGGTCAAGTAACATATAAAGGCAGGCCTATCAGAATTATGGCAGATTTCTCACCAGAGACTATGAAAGCTAGAAGATCCTGGGCAGATGTTATACAGACCCTAAGAGAACACAAATGCCAGCCCAGGCTACTATACCCAGCAAAACTCTCAATTACCATAGATGGAGAAAACAAGATATTCCATGACAAAACCAAATTTACACAATATCTTTCCACAAATCCAGCCCTACAAAGGATAATAGATGGAAAACACCAACATAAGGAACAAAACTACACCCTAGAAGAAGCAAGAAAGTAATCTTTCAACAAATCCACACAAACCTAATTCCACCTCTTAAAACAAAAACAACAGGAAGTGATGATTACTTTTTCTTAATATCTTAATATGAAAATTAATATTACCAATATATCCTAATCGATTGAAATCCAAAAATATGAGGAATTAGAAATTTGTTGATTGTCATCCAATGCTCTCTCTAATTTAGTAATCGGAGAAATAGGTCCAATATTGTACAATCTATATACACTGTCAGCTTGTTTGTACATGACAGTGTCTTGCTGAGTACCACATAATGGTCTTGAAATTATGCTTCTCCTAGCTCAGCTTCTCTATTAGTAGTATTGTTTATTTCATGTTTTTACACCATATTATGATTTTCAGAACAGCTTACATATTTCAAAAGTATTTATACAGCCAAAAGAAATGTAGACAATTAACTTGGAGGTGGCTTGTAAGAGAACAACAAAGAGTGAGACTGAATGCTTTGCTTGACAATTGTAACTCTTGTATCAAGTTTGAAGAAGAGGATTTTATAAGTTACTCTTTCTCTGAAATGAATGCTTTTCCAAATTATCACAGACAATGAACTAGACTCTTACCCTCACCTAATGTCTGTACCACCCTCCAAGCAGAACCATTGTTCATTGAAACAGTTGGTGAATGACTTTATGGATAGACTATCTTAATACACACACCATTTCTTAAATGAATGTAACCTGTTCTCTGTGGGCTGAGAATGAAATCACCCACTCAAGTCAAATAGCTTTGACCATAGCAGGAAGTCTGTATCCAAAAATTGTGCCTACATTTCATTCCTTGGTGCAACAGAACTGTCAACTCTCAGCTTAGCTACAATGGAGGTAAAATCCTTTGGTGATGTGAGGGTCATTGAAGTACAACCTTATTACAATGAAATCCAAGGTCTAAAAATTGTTTTTATTTTGGGCTTGTACCACAGTAAGAGCCAAGATTTTTAAGCTCTACTAAATACAAAACAAACAAACAAAAAGCCTTTATATATTTATGTTCATTAAAAAAATATTAGTAGTGATTATTATTTTAAAATATACAGTTAATCTGTTTGGAGTTATTTAAAATTTATATTGAGAAAACATATGTATTTTCAGAATTAATTGCTGTAGACAAGCATCTACATAAGATTGTTAAATTGATTGTTGTTTTATATCAAACAACTTTTATAATACTCATTTTTATTGTTGTAATATTCTATAAATTTTAAAGAATATGACAAAAAAGGTATTATAGGTATTGAAGCGGTGTTTCTGGAAGGAGTTGGGGTACAAAAGGGAAACAAGAATGTGATTTAATTATTCACTTAAAATATGTTTTTAAATGTTAACAAATTCAGATAAATTGAAATCATATATCTTTTCTCATCATAATGCAATAAAACCTAAATCAATTTTTAAAAAAAGAATATAAAATAATGGTATTTTTATTGAAAGTCTCAGGAATTAAACCCAGGTAACTAAAGTAACAAAATTAATAAGTACGAAGGTAGGAGGTGCCTTTACCTTTACAGATGTGAGTCAGCTGATGATGTGAGAACCACTTGACTGGAGAGCCCATGGCCATTGCCCAACCCTGAGGAGATATGTCAATAATTTTTGAAAAAGGTAGGTTTAAATGGGAACACAGAGTTAAAATTCTTATAGAAAAACCAAAAGAGGGGCTAGAGAGACGGCTCAACAGTTAAGAATGCATGCTGCTTCCTGGGCTAGAGAGATGGCTCAACAGTTAAGATTGCATGCTGCTTCCTGGGCAAGATGACACTGGCCAGCACTGGAAGGTTAAACTTGAACTCACAGAGCTCAAGGCCAGCCTGGTCTACTGAGGGAGTTCCAGGACAGCCAGAGCTGTTACACAGAGAAACTGTGTCTTGAAACTCACCCCCTACCCCAGCCTTTCCCTACCTGCCCCCCCCCCCAAGAAAAAAGAAAAAAAATACTTTATGCTGTTGCAGAGAACTTCAGTCTGGTACCCAGCATAGTAGGTGTTAGCATTTTGTCTAAGCTCTGACCCACAGTTACCTGGCAAAAGTCAGGTGTGCCTGACTCACTATAGAAGGGGCTGCTTGCCTCCTCCTCTGTTTCTTTGTTGTTGTTGTTGTTGTTGTTGTTATTGTTGTTGTTTTTCTGAGACAGGGTTTCTCTGTGTAGCCTGGCTGTCCTGGAACTCACTCTGTAGACCAGGCTGGCCTCGAACTCAGATATCCACCTGCCCCTGCCTCCCAAGTGCTGGGATTAAAGGCGTGCGCCACCACTGCCCAGCTTCCTCCTCTCTTTCTTGCTCTCTTGCCTTCTTGCTCTCACTCTGTCTTCTCTTCCTTTACCCCCTCTCCCCATTCTGCTCCACACCCCACCCCCGTCCCTGCTGACCTCTACTCCTCTCTCTCTCTACTACCCTCTCAACTCCCCTCCCCATGCCCTGAATAAACTGTATTCTATACTATACCATCATGTGGCTGGTCCCTCAGGGGGAAGGGATGTTTCAGCATGGGCCCGCAGATGAATGAACCTCCATCAAACATACTCGTTCTCTCGTTCTCTCCTTATCTTTTTATAAAACACAACAGTAGGCGACTCACAAAACTCCAGGGAGTTTTAGAGAATCTAAAATATAAAAAGGCTCCAAGTGGGGAGGGGAGGAGAAAGGAGAGAGAGAGAGAAAGAGAGAGAGAGAGAGAAGGAGGGAGGGAGGGAAGGAGGGAGGGAGGGAAGGAGGGAGGGAGGGATGGAGGGAGGGAGACAGACAGGGAGAGGGAGAGGGAGAGAGAGAGAGAGGGAGAGAGAGAGGGGGGAGAGAGAGAAAGAGAGAGAGTTTTCTGTTATTCCTCAAATCTACATTTTCCTCTTTTTTTTTCCAAAAAGAAATATTTTCAAAAGTATATTTCCTTCTTCAAAAAGATCAGCCTGTTCAACACATTTGGACATGTTATAGGTGAAATTCTATTTACCCATGCACCTGAATAATTTTTAAAGGACACCATTCTGGAAGGATCACAGACTTGGTCTAAGAAGGACAATCGTACGTTTGCCTATTCTTCAGAGCTCCATGTGTTCCCAATAATAGGGAACATTTTTTGAGAAAGGAAAATGAGGTCAGAGAAGTAAGTGCATTTCATGATGTTTCAGAACAGGTCTGGACAATTTGTTCCTGAATCTATGTCTTTATCAATTTTAAATTGATTAGTTTCTTACAAAATTAACAATAGAATGAAGGAAAAAAGAAAGAGGGATTCTCTAAAATTTTTTGCTGGAATATATTCGAGAGTCATTTTTGTTGGTTTTTAAGTGGTCCAGAAGTTTAAGAAGAACAGCTTCAAAACTCATCAAACCCAATGAATCCCCAAATTAACTCTCATTTCCCTTGTGGTTCTCCAGATTTGAAGAGACAGAGACAGAGAGACAGACAGAGAGAGGGAGGGAGGGAGAGAGCACAGTGAACACAATAGATAACACACAAACGGAGGGGGAGGGGTCAAAACTGTGGCTCCAGCCTAACATTTCTTCCCACCTGTATTTTACTTCACTTTGATTGGTGCAAACGGAGGGGGGGGGGTCGAAACTGTGGCTCCACCTATCATTTCCTCCCACCTGTATTTTACTTCACTTTGATTGGTGCAAACGGAGGGGGGGGTCAAAACTGTGGCTCCACCTATCATTTCCTCCCACCTGTATTTTACTTCGCTTTGATTGGTGCAAACGGAGGGGGAGGAGTCGAAACTGTGGCTCCAGCCTAGCATTTCCTCCCACCTGTATTTTGCTTCTCTTTGATTGGTGCAAACGGAGGGGGCGGGGTCGAAACTGTGGCTCCAGCCCATCATTTCCTCCCACCTGTATTTTGCTTCGCTTTGATTGGTGCTTATCTTCCTGTTCCACTGTGCTCTAGTTTGACCTCTGCTGCTGTGATAATCATTCTGATCAAAAGCAGCTCAGAAAACAAAAGGGTTTACTTGGCTTGCACTTCGGATCCTGGTCCTCACTAAGGGAAGTCTGGGCAGGAACTTGACTAGGAACTTGAGGAAGAAGCCCTGGAGGGATGTTGCTGGCTCCTTTCTTCACAGGCTCATGCTTTAGCTTTCTCATAGAGCCCAACCTGCCTAAGGATGGCGCTGGTATCAGTTACTGAGCAAGACCATCCTCCACAGACCAGGAACCCAGATTGTGTGAAGTTGACAATTAAGCCAAGCAATACTAAAGATAAATTTAATGGAGACAGTTTTCTGGTGTGAAAGCTTTCAGCAGCAAGGTGGCACACAGTAGGCACTTTGTATTTGTTGAAACAAATAAGCATAGTAAAGATCTAAAAAAATTATCTATAGACAAACGATTATCACTGAGTCCATGTTTTTTCTTTTTCCTCTCTCTCTCTCTCTCTCTCTCTCTCTCTCTCTCTCTCTCTCTCTCTTTCTCTCTCTCTCTCTCTCCCTCCTTCCCTTCCTCTTCTCACCTCATCTCTCTTTCCTTCTTTGCTTCTTTCTTTCATTATATAAAAGCCAGGTATCACCCTTTGGTGGATTTTCTCAACCCCCTCCACTTTTTCTCCTCCTCCTTCTTTTCTTTTTGCAGGCATACTCTCTCATTGTCTTTGAGCTCAAAAATCAGGCTAAGCTAGCTGGCCAGGGATTCCTCTGCCTCCATTTCTGTAGCACTGGGGTAACAAGCCCACAATTCCTTGCCTGTATTTCTTTTGATTAAATAGTTTATTTATTTATTATTATTTTCTGAGTCTAATCCATCCAATTTTTTTCTAACTTTAAATATTTTTAATTTTGAGATTATAATACAATAATATTTCTCCCTTCTCCCTTTTGCCTCCAAAACCCGCCCATATATCCTTCCTTGATCCCTTTCAAATGTTTTTGAAATGGATATATCTACATACATATATATTTCTCAATATCACTTGTTCGGTCTGTGTATTGTTGCTTGCATGCACGTTTTCAGAGTCGGCCAACTGGCATGCTCCATATATATTTCTCAGTATGACTTGCTTGGTCTGTATATTGTTGCTTGCATGCACGTTTTCAGAGTTGGCCGACTGGCATGCTCTCCCTTGAAGAAGACTTCCTCTCCTGCTCCTCTGTGAGGTCCTTGTCCTTGCTGTCTGCTCTGCTCTTACTGGATAAGGTTTTGTCACATGAAGAGAGAGGCTGCTTTTCTCTAGTGGCTTTGTTTCATTCACATCTCCCAACAGTGGCCTGGAAACAAATAAAGCAAGTGTGTCGGACACTCAGCTAGACGTCAGACATGAAGCGATGCTCAGGAGATGTTGGAAACAGGCAGCCTGCCTGGCCTCTTCCTGCCAGCATTTGGGCTCCAACACGAGGCAAATTGGAAATTTAAAAACAAACAAACAAGCAAAAAGCAAGATCTCTTTACCCCATCGCTTTGTGAGGAAAATTCAGACAAGTCACAGCCAAATTTGTTTCCTTTGAAAGCTTTTTCTGTCCCTAAATGGCACCTTGTGCTCAGAACGATGGCGTGATTTACTTTCACATTTAAATAGCTTCATCTTTCCCATGGTTTGAGGTTGTGTTTGGGAGAAGGTCCGGTTGAGAACTGCACAAGATTCCTGAAGTCCACCTACTCTTCCTCTTCCCAACTGCTGTCTGATCTCCCTATCTCCCTCCCTCCCTCTGTCCTTCCTTCCCTCCCTCTCTCTCTCCCTCCCTCTCTCTCTCCCTCTGTCCCTTCTTTCCTTCCTCTGTCCCTCCTTCTGTCCTTCCTTCCCTCCCTCTCTCTCTCTCCCTCTGTCCCCCCTTCCCTCCCTCTCTCCCTCCCTCTCTCCCTCCTTCCCTCTCTGTCTCCCTCCCTCTCTCCCTCCCTCTGTCCCTTCTTCCCTCCCTCCATCCCTCTGTCCCTCCTTCCCTCCCTCTCTCCCTCCCTCTGTCTTCCTTCCTTCCCTCTCTCCCTCCCTCTATCCTCTCTCCCTTCCTCTGTTTCTCTTTCCCTCCCTCTCTCCCTCCCTCTGTCCCTTCTTCCCTTTCTCTCTCTCTCTTCCTCCCTCTCTCTCTCTCCCTGTCTCTCCTTCCCTCTCTCTTCCCCTCCCTCCCTCCTTCCCACTCCCTCCTCTCTCCTTTTAGTTTTTGTGGTTTGGGCAATTGAACCAAGAGCTTTGTGCTACAGCTACATGCTCAGCCCAGGCTCCCCTATTTCACTGGCTGCCAAAAGGGGGAGTTTTACAGGAGGAAATGTCTTTGCAACACTGTACATTGTCTTATGTGGAATATCAGGCAGCATCTCAGGACATGGATGTAGCTATAATAATGTATATGAGACCAAGAAATCCACAAAGAATACAACTTCATGTCTCAGGGCTCCAGAGGCTGGAAAGCCATGCTCAAGGGGCAAGCAGATGAGCATCCATTGCTGTCCTTTCTTAGGTGGCATCCTCATGTGCCAGAAGTTATAGAGGCAAAAAAAATAATCATTTAAAAAAATCTGAACTGTTTCTCTCTTGCTGTGTGATTCATCTCATTTTGCACTGGAATGGGGCCCCTGCTCTTGGCTAAATCCATCGCCCAAACTCCACATCTCTTCATATCATGCAACCAAGATGGAGTGTCATAAAATTTGAGGGGACATTCAGGCAAAAATAGTATGGGAGTCACGACGGAACATTCAGTTTCATGACTTTAATTCAAATGAGACAGCCTCAATTAGATGTGTTTGCAAAAGAAATCCAGTTCCTAGGGAGAAGGAGCTGATATGCTTTCACTCATCTCAGCAGCCACGCCCCACAACCCCACTCTTGCAGAGCTCCAAGGACAAGGTTTGAAGTAGCTATTCCGATCATTCTGATGATGCACACCTTGGGGCCACCTTGAGAGAGGGTCACCCTGAATCCTTTCCTTTGGGCACTTTCCTGTGACTAGCGTGTCCACTTTCTTACTTACATGAACTTACTGAGCTCATGCCTCATCCTATGTCAATCCATACTGATGCTCAAGGCACGTGTGTGTACGTGTGAAGGGTAATATCAGTTCCGTGCATTTAACATGAATTCTGAAGCAGTCATTAAGCTAGGCGTTCCGTGTTCTATCTCATTTAATACCTCCAGGAACAGTTATGGAACCTAACTATACCTGGACTGGGTGAGGAACGAGCCTGCAGCTTCACCACAGAACTTGCAGGCTCGCCTGAGCTGAAGCCAGTGCCGATCTTAGAACTTTCCCTAGAGTTAACCCATGTCCAGTTAATCACGGTAATTAACCCTTTCCAGCCCACGGCCTGATAGGTTGCTAATGTACCTAATCAGACACCTCACTCCTCTCATTAATATGGAGCAGTCACCCGGAGTGAGGCACTGCAGCCCATAACATTGCTTAAGACTTAGAAATAACCATTGGTAGAGCTTAGAAAACTGAGGCACAGAGAGAGGTTAAGGATCTTGATCAAAACCAGCCAGTTTGTCTGTCATGGAATTGAAATCTGGAGTCAAATGCCTTTGTGTTGAAGTCAGCTGAAAATCGTTGTATCAGTACACTGGTTTCTTGGTTCATCAAGTATCTTTGAAGACAGCTTTGTCAAGACATTACAGCTAGAAAATGTTTTCAATGAAACTACTTATAATCATGTACATGAGTAACACACATGCGCACACACACACACACACACACACGCGCACACACGCACACACACACTTCACACTTTTCTCCGTACCTCCATCCATAGGAAGCAAGTAGCAGAGTATAGGGGTTCACACCTGGAATTCTAACGTTCAGGAGGTTGATGCAGGAGATTAAATCAAACTTGAAGAAGATAATAAGACCCTGTCTCAAAACAAGTAGCCAGAATAAAAATAATTTACTTCAGGAATCACTTAGCTTTTGAAACTCACAAAACCAAGTATACCCCTCTTAGCTATAATTGGCGCTGTTGCATGCCTTACCTAGCACAGGTTCCTATGCATGCCAACCAGTCATGATATAAAGGAGAATGAGTCTATGTTCTGCAGTGCATTTTGGACCCACCATTTTATTTTCAATGCCCACCGCAGGGTGTGAGCACAGAAGATACCATAACGGAGCACCAGGATCAGCAGACACGGGAGGGGTGACCCAAGGGACAGAACTTTTCAGTTTTGTTCTCCAGGTAAAATGCTAGCATTTATTCATGGCAGAACACTGATTTGGATGTCAAATAAAATTGATTGATTTTATGATGCTGTAAATGTCGCCTCAGAAGGTGAAATGATCTCTGCTGCAGAAGGATCACCCATAAATCCAAGCTATTGTGACACGTTTTGTCCCGCTATAGGAAGATGGATTCTCAGATCTGCATCTGGCCTACAAAAGACACTTAACTTTTTGGCTTGTTTTTCTCCCTTCTCTCTCTCCTTTTCAGTGCTCGGACAGAACCAGAGTCTTTTATGTGCTTGACAAGCAGTCCAGCACCAAGCTATGTCCTCAGCCTCCAATTTTCTATTAGATTTGGCTCCAGAGATTTGGCTCTAGAACCAATGGTCTTCTGATGATGCGGTTTGAATAAGAATGGCCCTCATGCCTTTAATCCCAGCACTTGGGAGGCAGAGGCAGGCTGATTTCTGAGTTCGAGGCCAGCCTGGTCTACAAAGTGAGTTCTAGGACAGCCATGGCTACACAACCCTGTCTTGAAAAAACAAACAAAAACAGAATGGCCCCCACAGGCTCATATATTTGAATGCTTGGTCACCAGGGAATGGAATTGTTTGAAACCCATACCAAGCTCAGTGCCCCCGCCCTCTTTGGATTTTTTATTAGATATTTTCTTTATTTAAATTTCAAATGTTATTCCCTTTCCTGGTTTCCCCTCTGAAAACACCCTATCGAGTTCCCCCTCCCCCAGTTTCTATGAGGGTGTTCCCTCCACCCACCCACTCCCACTTCCTGGCCCTGGCATTCCCCTACACTGGGGCATCAAGCCTTCACAGGACCAAGGGCCTCTCCTTCCACTGAATTCCCACAAGGCCATCCTCTGTTACATATGCATCTGGAGCCATGGGTCCCTCCATGTGTATTCTTTGATTGGTGGTTTAGTCCCTGGGAGCTCTGGGGGGTCTGGTTAGTTCATATTGTTATCCCTCCTATGGGGCTGCAAACCCCTTCAGCTCCTTCAGTCCTTTCTCTAACCCTTCCATTGGGGACCCTGTGCTTAGTCCAACAGTTGGCTGCAAGTATCCACCTCTGTATTTGTCAGGCTCTGGCAGAGCCTCTCAGGAGACAGTTCTACCGGGCTCCTGTCAGCAAGCATTTCTTGGCATCCACAATAGTGTCTGGGTTTGGTAAATGTATATGGATGAATCCCCAGGTAAGGGAGTCTCTGGATGGCCTTTCCTTCAGTCTCTGCTCCACACTTTGTCTCCATATTACCTGCCATGGGTATTTGGTTCCCCCTTCTAAGTAGAACCAAAATATTCACACTTTGGTCTTCTTTTTTATTGAGCTTCACGTGGTCTGTGAATTGTATCTTGGGTGTGTGGAGCTTTGGGGCTAATATCTACGTATCAGTGAGTGCATACCATGTGTGTTCTTTTGTGATTGGGTTACCTCACTCAGGATGATATTTTCTAGTTCCATCCATTTGCCTAAGAATTTCATGAAGTAATTGTTTTTAATAGCTGAGTAGTACTCCATTGTGTAAATGTACCACATTTTCTGTATCCATTCCTCTGTTGAGGGACATCTGGGTTGTTTCCAGTTTCTGGCTATTATAAATAAGGCTGCTATGAACATAGAGGAGCATGTGTCTTTGTTATATGTTGGAGTATACTTTTGGGTATAGCTGGGCCCTCAGGTAGTACTATGTCCAATTTTCTGAGGAACTGCCATACTGATTTCCAGAGTGATTGTACAAGATTAGAATCCCACCACCAATGGAGGAGTGTTCCTCTTTCTCCACATCCTTTCCAGCATCTTCTGTCACCTGAGTTTTTGATCTTAGCCATTCTGACTGGTGTGAGGTGGAATCTCAGGGTTGTTTTGATTTGCATTTCCCTGATGACTAAGGATGTTCAACATTTTTTTTAGGTGCTTCTCAGCCATTCAGTATTCCTCAGTTGAAATTCTGTCCATTGATGAGAGTGGGGTGTTGAAGTCTCTCACTATTATTGTGTGAGATGAAATGTGTGCTTTGAGCTTTAGTAACGTTTCTTTTATGAATGTGGGTGCCCTTGCACTTGAAGCATAGATGTTCAGAATTGAGACTTCATCTTGGTAGATTTTTCCTTTGATGAGAATGAAATGTCCTTCCTTATTTTTTTGAGGGAGGAATCTCCTGGATGTCTTGGGTTAGGACCTTTTCTTGTTTTGCCTTTTCTTTGACTGTTGTGTCAATGTTTTCTATGGTATCTTCTTCACCTGAGATTCTCTCTTCTATCTCTTATATTCTGTTGGTGATCCTTGCATCTGTGACTCCTGATCTCTTT
Source organism: Mastomys coucha (assembly GCF_008632895.1). Lineage (NCBI taxonomy): Eukaryota > Metazoa > Chordata > Mammalia > Rodentia > Muridae > Mastomys > Mastomys coucha. The sequence continues at coordinate 105,135,107 of NW_022196915.1, forward strand.
CCTAGGTCTTCTATCTCCAGGGTTGTTTCCCTTTATGATGTTTTATTGATTCTAATTCTATTTTTACATCCTGGATGGTTTTGTTCAATTCCTTCACCTGTTTGATTGTGTTTTCCTGTAATTCTTTAAGAGATTTTTGTGTTTCCTCTTTAAGGGCTTCTACCTGTTTACCTGTGTTCTTCTGTATTTCTCTAAGGGAGTTATTTATATCCTTCTTAAAGTCCTCTATCATCATCATAAGATGTGACTTTAAACCAGAGTCTTGCTTTTCTGGTGTGTTGGGGTATCCAGGGCTTGCTGTGGTTGGAGAACTGGGTTCTAATGATGCCAAGTAGCCTGGGTTTCTGTTGCTTATGTCCTTGCCCTTGCCTCTTGCCATCTGGGTCTCTCTGGTGTTAGCTGGTCTTACAGTCTCTGACTGTGGCTTGTCCCTCTTGCAAGCCTGTGTGTCAGTACTCCTGGGAGACCAGTTCTCCTCAGGATGAATTTGGGTATGGAGAAAGATAGGTCTCACCATCTGTAGTCCAAGCTAGATTAGAACCCATTGCGTAGTTCCTGGCTCATGTCCTTACTGCCCCTTGGCCTTTGGAGTTCTAGGATTACAGGAATTTATGATCATGTTTGACTCATAAACTATACTTTTTGAAAGCTGTACTTTCTTAATCTAAGAGAATCATAAAGATAGGGGAATTTTTAGAGTAAAACAATGTCATGCATTACTAGGATCATCTTTAATGATGTCAGTGGGTGGGATAGAGGACTTGCTAACAAAAGGAAAAATACAAGAACCCTGGTGAATGAAGAGCCTCAGCTTCCCACTCTGAAGGCACATTATGTTAGGGTCTGTGCTCAGTTCTCTTCTCTCCTCTCCTGAACACACCCAGTCTGGTCCTCTCACTAAGGCTGCCCCACTCCCTTCCCCAAACCTAATGTGAAGGGCAAGGACAGACAGGAAAAGTCTATAGTGGAGGAGAATTGGTCACCATTTAGGAAGGCAAGCAGAGGATGGATGAATGACTGTAGAATTAGTCGAAGGAAGAGCTGCAAGCTCTGTGTCTGCACACAGAACTGCTAACAAGAAACAAATTGATTCTTGCAATGTATCCCAATGGAAGTGGAAGGGCTGGACGCATGGGTGACTTGGAAGGCAGGCTTGGAGTGGGAGGTAAAAGCAAGATTATCTGTGGAAGGGGCAGCCTTTAGATCTCCCTTCTCAATCCTAGCCAATGAGTCAGAATCAGAAGGCTGCCTTTCTACAGAGCCTCAGCAAATACCTCCAGCCTGAGAAAGACTGTGTCCATAGAGAGGTGCTGAGTCACTGACCTGGGAACAAGGCTATCCAAGGAAAGGCGCGCACTGGCCATGGCATCCCTTTGTTCCTTCTTCATCTCAGTTCACAGATTTCTCACAACCAGACCTTTGTCCTTTTGGTAATTCTGGAGGTGGGCTCTTTGGCTTTGTGTGTGATAGGCAAACACTGGACCACAGGACTACAGCCCCTCCCAACCACCACCACCACCACTTCTGTTTAACAACATCTATCTAGCAACAATCATGAACACGAACGTGTGGCTGAGGATTCCTTAAAGAGAATATCTGTAGAAGAAATAGTCATTCTGAGCACACATTTTTCAACTAATAACTGAATTCCACAGAGACCTGGACCTAACAGGAGGCTCTTCCAATGGGACCTCCCCAACAGTCTAGTCAAGATATTCCCAAAACAAACTTCTCTGCAATTTTGGGTCTTTGTACTTGATTTCTCTTCTCTCTGTCCAGTCACAGGAGCCAGGCCTGCAGTTCAGTCTGAAGGCTCTCCCCTCCCTTTGTCCTTTATTACCATCACCGCTGACTACTCTGTCATTCTGGACTTTGGATCTTCTTAGAGGATATGAACCAACACAGCGGTTTAAAGAGTCTTCTGAGGAGAGAGAGGTAATATCATGGAGTTTGGAGCCTAGCTCATTCACTACCTGGCTAACAAGGACTCCTCCCCAACCCCAGATCCTTCTCAGGATGGAGCCTGACTATGGGTAATTGTTGGCTGAAGCAATGGCCAGAGCACTGTAGAGTCCATGGATGGTGACCAAATGTTCCAGGAACCAGGAATGTGAATACCCTGTGCTTGTATAATGATTCCAAATAATCGGGCATTTACAAGCTAAGAGAACAACGCCTACCCCCACTGTGGAGTTGGCCAGTGAATGCTAATTTGTACTGACACACTGCAGAGGGATGCTGTGAAGCCCTGAGCAACAAACACAACAAAAGGCTACTTGTGGAGGCCAGAGGTCTTCTTGCTGTTACCGAAGGATAAGCACAGTCAAGGAGCAGACCTTGGACCAAACTGAGCTGTTGAACTATAGATATATCTAAAATCAGAGGTAAGGAAGAGTCATCACACTAAGGCCAAAGTGATGGTTTATCTTCATGGTCAAATTAACTGGATTTATAATCATAGACACACACACATCCCTGGGTATGTCTACGAAGATGTTTTCAGAAAGGAATAGAGCAGACAAGAGCTATCCTAAATATGGATTACATCTTGCAAGGACCTGGGTGCAAGACCAGACTATAGAAGAAAACACAAGCAGAGTGCCAACATTTAGCTCTTGCTGCTTCTTAGCCAACGGTGCAATGGGACCAGTTACCACATGGCTCTGGCACCACACCTTCTACCATAAGGGACTATATACCCTTGAACTATGAGATAAATCACCCCTTTATTCCTTATGTTGCTTCCATTCAATATTTTCTCGCAGCAATGAGAAACATCACCAATGCAGCCAGTGCCTTAGCTCTGGAAATCCAGAACCCTGAACTCTGAAAGATGTGGATTATTTCAAGGCTGTTAGCTTTGCACACGTCTCTACTCCTTAAGAACATTCTGACTAGCTTTTCCCATCTATAATGTTTCCTCTGCAAGCACCTTCTCTTCTGCCTGCAGTCATGTAACTCATGATAAACCCTGGTACAATCAGAGGATCAGAACGGGCTCAGTCCTAATAAAGATAAAAAATTACTCGTTGAAGTAGCAGAAAGATGATTTAATAGGCATCATTTGAGTGGAGCCAACAGGATACCAAGAAAAGAAATGTTGAGGGTGATCCTCTCAAGGGACCAAATGTAAAGACAGATATATAAAAATATATTGACTTGGTGGAACCATTTTGTAACATGAGTAAATCCGTGTTCAAGGTCCAGGCTTTGTGTCATGGTCACAATTTTGAGAAGTTTAAACACATGTGGACTCTACTGAGTAACATGAGATTGCTTCCCCTTTACCCCAAGAGCTCAGCAATCTCAGCAGAAGACAGAATGGAAATATTGTCAGGGCCAGAGATGGTAGATGACTTTAAGTAACAGCATATCCTGGACACGACAGGGGAGTTGTGTATATGGACTCACAGCGATTGTGCCAGTAGGCATAAAGCCTACACATGCTCAAGGCAGACAAAATCCCAGAATATGGGGTGGAAGCATGAACCCCATCACTAACTGAGGAGCTGATGGCCCATCACAGCCAGATTTCTTTAATGGTGGAAGCACTGTTAAGTTGACTCGCAAGAGTAGCTGGACAGCATAAATCAGACTCTACAAGCTCTTTGTTCTTTTAAGAATAAAAGCTAAGGTTGGGTATACAGTGAGTGGAAGGTGAAGACAGTGGGTCTATGGAAATGGGAGAAGAGCATTAACATGATCAAACCACACTGTTTGAAGTTCTCAAAGAATCAATAAAAATATTATTTAAAAAACACGTAAGAAAATGCCTACATCCCCTTGTACTGGCAGAGGAAGACACAACAGGCCAAATACCAAGGTCATCATAGGAAACCTGAAATACTTTCTAGAGACATCTGTTAGAGGCTCAGGGGATCCAAGTCCTTTATAAAAAATTATGGCCAGAGAGCCAAGCGTGCTGTGGAGAATACAGAAGTACTACACAGAGCGTTACAAAGCCCCTGAGGTAAAATGGAGCACAAAGATAGAGAAAGTCAGTGGAAGCTCCTCCATAGCCATGGTCCTCTCCATAGCCATGGTCCTCTCCAGAGCCATGGTCCTCTCCAGAGCCATGGTCCTCTCCAGAGCCATGGTCCTCTCCAGAGCCATGGTCCTCTCCAGAGCCATGGTCCTCTCCAGAGCCATGGTCCTCTCCAGAGCCATGGTCCTCTCCAGAGCCATGGTCCTCTCCAGAGCCATGGTCCTCTCCAGAGCCATGGTTCTCTCCAGAGCCATGGTCCTGGTGGCGCTGGGTGGTCTCGTGGTGTCTGCCTTACTGAGAAGGGTGGTTCTCGTGGTGTCTGCCTTACTGAGAAGGTTATATCTCAGCATTCGTGGAGTTAGCAAGGGCCAGTTCAGAGTTAATGAAAAACAAAAAAGCAACCATAGGTGTGTGGGTTCATTTCTGGGTCTTCCATTCTATTCCATTGATCTATCTGTCTGTCACTGTACCAGTACCATGCAGTTTTATCACAATTGCTCTGTAGTACAGCTTAAGGGATGGTGATTCCACCAGAGGTTCTTTTATTGTTGAGAATAGTTTTCGCTGTCCTGGTTTTTTTGTTATTCCAGATGAATTTGCAAATTGCTCTTTCCATGTCTGTGAATTGGAATTTTGAACCTGTAGACTGCTTTCGGCAAGAGGGCAATTTTTACTATATTAATCCTGCCAATCCTTGAGCATGGGAGATCTTTCCACCTTCTGATATCTTCAATTTCCTTCTTCAGAGACTTGGAAGGTCTTGTCAAACAGATCTTTTACTTGCTTAGTTAGGGTTACACCGAAGTATTTTATATTATTTGTGACTATTGTGAAGGGTGTTGTTTTCCTAATTTCTTTCTCAGCCTGTTTATCCTTTGTCTAGAGGAAGGCCACTGATTTGCTTACATTAATTTTATATCCAGCTACTTTGCTGAAGTTGTTTATCAGGTTTAGGAGCTCTCTGGTAGAATTTGGGGGGTCACTTAAGTATACTATCATATCATCAGCAAGATAATTATCAGTGATAATTTGACTTCTTCCTTTCCAATTCGTATCCCTTTGATCTCCTTTTGTTCTCTAATTGCTCTGGCTAGGACTTCAAGTACAATATTAAATAGGTAAGGAGAGAGTGGGCAGCCTTGTCTAATCCTTGATTTTAGTGGGATTGCTTCAAGTTTCTCTCCATTTAGTTTGATATTGGCTACTGGTTTGCTGTATATTGCTTTTACTATGTTTAAGTATGGGCCTTGAATTCCTGATCTTTCCAAGACTTTTATCATGAAGAGATGTTGGATTTTGTCAAATGCTTTTTTCAGCATCTAATGAGATGATCATATGGGTTTTTTCTTTGAGTTTGTTTATATAGTGAATTATGTTGATGGATGTCTGTATATTGAACCATCCCTGCATCCCTGTGATGAAGCCTACTTGATCATGGTGGATGATCGTTTTGATTTGTTCTTGGATTTGGTTTGCAAGAATTTTATTGAGTATTTTTGCATCGATATTAATAAGGGAAATAGGTCTGAAGTTTTCTTTCTTTGTTAAGTCTTTGTATGGTTTAGGTAGAAGAGTACTTGTGGCTTCATAGAACGAATTGAGTAGAGTACCTTCTGTTTCTATTTTGTGGAATAGTTTGAGGAGTATGGGTATTAGGGCTTTTTTGAAGGTCTGATAAAACTCTGCACTAAACCCATCTGGTTCTGGATTTTTTTTTTGGTTGGGAGACTATTTGTTTGGAACCATGAGAACCCTGAGATAAACATCCTGCCCCAGCTAATTGAGAACCCTGAGATTAACATCCTGCCTGACAATCACAAGGATTAGAACCCTGAGATTAACATCCTGCCTGACAATGAGAACCCTGAGATTAACATCCTGCCTGACAATCACAAGGATCCGGCTTGGCCATGAGAAAAGAACATTCATGGAAATCCACCCCCTCCCCACCTGTCACCCCGGAGCTCAACCCCAGAAGATTTTGTAACCTTCCATCTCCCTCCTTCCTCTCCCCCTCCCCTCCAAGATTTTTGCTTTAAATATGCTCTGCTCCACAAAGTAAACGGCTCTTGACAAGCAATGCTTCCTTGAGTCCTGTCGTCTCTCTCGCCCATTCTTTATTCACAGGTTGTGACCCTCCTCGTTCCCCCGAATAACTTGACCTGCAGGCCAGGTCAACTATTAATGACTGTTTCTATTTCATTAGCAGATATGGGACTGTTTAGATCATTTATCTGATCTTGATTCAACTTTGGTACCTAGTATCTGTCTAGAAATTTGTCCATTTCATCCAGAAATGAACCTACAAACCATGGTCACCTGATCTTTGACAAAGAAGCTAAATCCATCCAGTGGAAAAAAGACTGCATTTTCAACAAATGGTGCTGGCTCAACTGGTGGTTACCATGTAGAAGAATGCAAATCGATCCATTGCTATCTCCTTGTACAAAGCTCAAGTCCAAGTGGATCAAGGACCTCCACATAAAACCAGATACACTGAAACTAATAGAAAAGAAAGTGAGGAAGAGCCTCAAGCAAGTAGGCACAGGGGAAAATTTCCTGAACAGAACACCAAGAGCTTATGTTCTAAGATCAAGAATTGACAAATGGGACCTCATAAAATTGCAAAGCTTCTGTAAGGCAAAAGACACTGTCAATAGGACAAAACGGCAACCAATAAATTGAGAAAAGATCTTTACCAATCCTATATTTGTAGAGGGCTAATATCCAATATATACAAAGAACTCAAAAAGTTAGACTCCAGAGAACCAAATAACCCTATTTAAAAATGGGGTACAGAGCTGATAAGTGGATATTAGCCCAGAAGATTAGAATACACAAAGTACAATCCACAAACCACAAGAAACTCAAGAAGAAGGAAGACCAAAATGTGGATACTTCATTACTTCTTAAAAGGTATAACAAAATACCCATGGAAGGATTTGCAGAGACTAACTATGGAGCAGAGACTGAAGGAAGGACAATCCAGAGACTGCTCCACCTAGTAATCCTTCCCATATTCAATCATCTAATCCAGACACCTGGAGAGCATGAGCTCCCCGCCCCCTGATATACCAAGATGTAAAGACCCCAATCACAGGCTTCTACCACCATGCTTTTTCCTCCCTGGCAGCCTGAACCATTAAACCCATGTGTGTTTCTTCACTTAAGTTGCTTTAGCAGATAGTTTATCAAGGAGAAGAGACACACAGTAAATATACTTACAAACACAACGGTGGGTAGCAACATCAGCAAGGAAGGTCGATGTGATGCTGTAGACAATTGTGTGTATTCTTATTTGTCCTTGGGCCAGTTGACTTTTTAAAACTTGGTACAAAGACTGCTTTGATTAAAAATAAATAATTGGAGATTGTCCTGGGTGACTTTTAACTGCCAGCTTGACACAGCCTAAAACCAACTGTAGTGCCAGGGAAATGCTAGTGATCCCAAAAATTCCCGACAGGCGTCAATCTGATATAACACACAGCAGGGTCTTTATTCTGTTCAAGCTAGCTCACGGAGTCCGCACCTCAATGTACCACAGTCATATAGCTCAGTTTTGGTGGGGGAGGTGGGAGCCCGAATGTCTATGAGGCAAGGCTTTATAGTCAGACGCAAGCAGGGAGTGCGGGTGCAAGCATCTAATTGGAAGGTTATTGGGGCCTTCAGCTTAATTGGCTGGAGCTGGGAATCATATCATAAACTTAATTTCTGCTCCCCTCTGCATTGGTGGTTGTTAGGCGGGGGTGGGGGGTGGGCTTGTAACCTGGGGGTGCAGTTTTGTTGGGGGAATAGCCTGGAATTGCTGGTCTTGTTGTGGATTAGCTTAGAGACTGGAGCTAGGCTCAGGTTTGTTGGGGTGGGCCACTTGGAAACTAATGTTAGGTACCAGCCTGTTAGTTTACCTAAGTTCAAACTTAGGTCAAGTTCTCTAAAATGGAGTCTGTACTTGGCATTTCACAACTAAGAGGAAAGCCCCAATTAAAGAATGTCCTAGATCAGTATGGACTGTGGGCATGTCTTGGGAGAACTGTTTTGGTTCTTAATTGATGTAGAAAGGCCCAGTCTACTGTGGGCAGCTCCAATTCCCTAGGCAGATGTACACTAGGCAATCCAAGCCTATATCTGCCTGCAAGGCAGCAACGAGCGTCCCTCCACAGTTTCAGTCTCAATGAGTGTCCCTCCACAGTTTCCATCTCAACAAGCGTCCCTCCACAGTTTCCGTCTCAACAAGCGTCCCTCCACAGTTTCAGTCTCAACGAGCGTCCCTCCACAGTTTCCGTCTCAACAAGCGTCCCTCCACAGTTTCCGTCTCAGCGAGCGTCCCTCCACAGTTTCCGTCTCAGCGAGCGTCCCTCCACAGTTTCCGTCTCAGCGAGCGTCCCTCCACAGTTCTATCTCAACAAGCGTCCCTCCACAGTTTCCTTCTCAGCGAGCGTCCCTCCACAGTTTCCGTCTCAATGAGCGTCCCTCCACAGTTCTATCTCAACAAGCATCCCTCCACAGTTTCCTTCTCAGCGAGCGTCCCTCCACAGTTTCCGTCTCAATGAGCGTCCCTCCACAGTTCTATCTCATTCCCTTTTTGTCTGTGAATTGAGTTCCTTGGTCACAGGTAACGCTGAGTGGAAGAGCAACCAACTTTGCCTTCAGGTTCCTACCCTTGACTTCCTCCCTTGACTTCCATGTCCAAAGGACTGTTACCTGGAAGATGGAATTCAAATAAGCCTCTTTCCTTAAGCTGCTTTAGGTCAGAGAACTTCATCCCAGCAACCGAAATGAAACCAGAACAAAGACCCGACCGCACCCATGGAGGGGAACTCAAGCACTAACTCACAAGCTAAGCTCGCTGTCATCAAGCCCATCTGAAGAGAACAGCATTGCCCTCAAATTTTGGCTTCTTCAAACTACTGTTCCCTTTATAGACTCCCGTCATTCGCACTGGCTACTCAGCGTCTCCTGGCTGACTCCCGCCCGTCATTCGCACTGGCTACTTATGGCCTGTGCTACTCAGTGTCTCCTGGCTGATCTACCATTATTGCTAGCAATCGATTTCTTTGATCCAGTGATCTCTCTTTTCTGATTTTACAGTTTAGTCATCTTCTTTTTGACTTAACTACCACACTTTTTCTATTCCTTTCCCCTCTGAACACTTCTCATCTCTGCAGGCCACCACTGAAAGGTCTGCTACATTTATTTATTGTATGAATGCTGTCAGAGTGCCCTGTTAGGCTGAAGGTGTCACTTTCCTAGGTAACATGAGAGGAGCTTCCCATTCTGTTTCCCTAACCTAGGACATCTTCTGGACTGTGTGTTTGAGCTAGCCAACTATCTTCTCTCTGCTTCCTTGGACTCGGATCCCAGACTCCTCGCTTCCCTGCTTGCTCTCACTTAGATCACCAGATACCTTAAACAGTGCCCTGAATCTCTGGCCTCTTGGTCATTTCTCTATCTGGTACTCCCTTCTCAGGCAGGTGAGGACATGAAGTCAACAGGTTTGCCTTGGGCTAGTGAGAGAGAAACTGAAATGATGACTCAGGATTCTAGCTTGAATAGTTGTGAAGGAGATGGCTCCACTCAAAGAATGAGTGGACACTGACAGTACCTCATGTGGGAGAGAGGTCACCTGCTTTTGAGCTTGAGGCATATCTGAGACACCAGAGCGATGATGGTTCATTCCTAAGAAGTCAGCTGGATATACAATTTTTGAGTGCAGTCTGAGTTTTTAACCAAAAGTGATGGAATCCCTTGTAGAATAGCTTCCTCATTATCAGAATCCGTAAGTGGCCTTAAGAACCACAGATCTGTTATCTTTTAGTTCTATAGGTTAGAAGTCCAAAGAAAGTTTCCCTCAGCCAGAGTCAAAGCCTTGGCATGGAGGCATTCTGGCTGGAGGATGTGGCCTTCCCCGGCTTCTAGAGAACACCTGCATCATGCCTTCATGATGAAGGAGCCTTCATGGCTCCTGAATCCTTCCTTCATCTTCACAGCCAGCAATGCAATATAGTTTAGTGTATGTGATACATTGCATATATGTATATATGCATGTGTGTATGTGTGTATATATACATATAAATGTACTTGCATACATACATATACACAAATGTATGTACATATATACATATACACATATATACATATACACACAATACACACACATTCACACATATATACATATACACATGCATACACACATATGTACATATGTACATATGCACACACATACATACATATACACACATACATACATACATTTCTCTTCTCCCATCCCTTCCTTCAGTGGACAACCACTCTAGTGTTTTCTTTATATAAGCATCATTGTGGTTTCAAATATCCTGTCTAGACAATGCAATATACACTATTTGTCTCAAGAGCCTTCATTTAGCCGTATCGGCAGGGTCCTCTTGCTGTGCAAGGCAATGCAGCCACAGCTTTCCTGGTTAGACTGTGAGTTTCTCTGCGGGAACTATTTTTGTGTACACACATAGGTGTAGATGTTTGTTAAATGGGTGACTTTTTGAAAGGAATGAGATACTTTTAATGAGATGATCTTTTCTCTGAGTCTGACCAGAAAGTCTCAGAAGAATCAGGAAGTAGCAGGAATCCAGGGAAACAACCGACTTTCTAGTATTCCTATGCACCGTGGCTACATCCAAGACACTGTTTGTGGAGGTCTCGCCTCCTGCTTCTGTGACTTAAGTCTGCCGGCTGAGGCAGCTTTAGGACTCCGTCGTCTTAGACTTCACTAGGGGATACAGAATGATTTTGATGGAGTAGTGCTTTTTTAGCTCGAACCCCTTGAAAGCCAGAAAAGATAGCAAAACAGAGTTTTGTCTCAACTGGTGCAGTTAACCTTGACTCCAAGGCATAAAAAGCTGCTGCAACAGCGATTTGGAAGGATAATGTAAAGATAGGTCCAGGCCTTACCCCAGCCAAAGGGTGACTCATGCAACTTGAACTGCCCAGTAAAGATCTCATCAAAGCAAAATCAAAATAAGGGTGGCAGAGGGAAGTCACGGAATCTTAGCCTGCACCTGTTGACCAGTCACAGCACAGCAATCATGCACACAGCTGGCACTCACTCATCGCCCTCTGTTTCTGGGTATGGATTAAATGTGCTCTCTCTCTCTCTCTCTCTCTCTCTCTCTCTCTCTCTCTCTCTCTCTCTCTCATCTTTCACAGTGACTACCAGAGGACACGGCTTGGAGATGGGTGACTTGAACACCACTTTGGGATGGTTTTCTTTTGCAGGTTAGGTCACTGATGTATCAGAAGACTTATGTAAGTCTATTGGGGACATTGTTTGGTCTGTCAGTCCAGGGCTCAGAATGCCATAGGGTAATCAAGAGCAAGGCTGTATGGAACAGCTTTCTGTAGCTGCTGCTGCTGCCAACCTTCCCAGCGAACCATGAAGTCCTTCCTGGGAATAAGTCTCTTATGTATTGGTCTTGGCAAGGGATCTGTGTTGATCTTGGAAAAGAGAACACAGGCCAGCAGCCAGTAATAAAAGAGAAGAAAATAAGAAAGAAAGAAAGAAAATAAGAAAGAAAGAAAGAAAGAAAGAAAGAAAGAAAGAAAGAGGGAGAGAAAGAGAGAAAGAGAGAAAGGAAGGAAGAGAAAAGATGACAAACAAATATAATTTGTAAGTTACAAGATGTGTTTATTCCTATATTTAGAACAAAGTTAAGCAGAAGGCTTTTATACTGTCAATAAAAAACACCTGATTTACTGTTGTAGACTAAAAGTATATATAGTTTCCTGAGAAATTACTATACAGTCTGAGGCATGAGTGCAGTACAGAAGTCAGATGTTGCAGATCCTGGCTCCTTTATCAGTCTGTGTCACTCAGTGAAGAAAGGTCACCATGGATGAGTTTCCCTTATTTTGACCCTTGCTCCACTTTCATTGTCTGTGTGAACTGATCTTTACTTGTCTCAGCCTCTCATTCCTTCTGTGAAGAGAGATAATAGAGATTGAGGCAAATCTCACCCCTCATAATTATTCAAAACACACCCACTATGTCTCCCAGACTGGTTTTTTTTTTTCCTTTTAACATCACTTCATTACAGGCCAGAAGATTGCTCACTCTGTACATTGCATTTTTTTCCTTTCTGCCTAAGGTTTAGGTCTCCATTTGGGAGAAGCAGATTGGCAAACACCTTCTTTGCACCCCACTGCTCCCTTCTCTGGGCCTCCTCCACCCCACCACTCCACCCTGGGCCTCCTCCACCCCACCACTCCACCCTGCCAAGTGCCCTGCCGACCGCAGACTCCTCCCTCTGCCCTCATTGTCATTGTGTGGCCTCTAAGCACACCTGTTCTTTTACTGTTAGATAATTTCACACACCTGGGTCCACCTCAGTACAGACATTGGCGAGTTCCAACCAGAGGATAAGATGGACATCTGACACTGTGCTTTCAATTCCCCTTTCTCCATTTCCCCCCTTCCCGGCAATTTCCTTTTCAAGAGTGGATAACGTGTTTATCTGCCCTCCCGTATCAGTAAGAGAGAATTACTGCACAACTCTTCCATCATTGCCATTTTTTTTTTTTTAACCAATTTTTTTTTTGGAGGTTAAATGACTTGCATGAGCCTTGCAGGCAAGCAGACTGATTTTCCAGCTTGCACAGGAATGACACATTTGACAATGAAACCAAATCCCTTGTCTCTTTTCTTTCCCATTATGCTTTGGCCGAATCGTTCCAATGAGAGCATGAAACTGTGTTTTTAAGTGGAGCTGGAGGTTTCAAAGAAGGATATAAAATATCACAGCTTACATAATCATCAGGAGCCATCTGATCCAAATGCTCATTTGAAAAATGAGGAAACTAAGGCTCATCAGACAGAAGTGTCTATCCCGAAGCTAATTAGAAAGGATTGATCGCATCTTCATCCACTGCCAGGCAAGGCTTCTTAGAAGATACAAAGTATAGTCTTAGGAAAAGCAGATGTGTGTTTCCAATGTTGAATGTTCTTGTGATAAAGATTTCTCTAAAGTTCTTGAGAAGAATTGATAGTGATTTTTCTTCTAAACAACAACAAAAAATGAAACTAATTGCTAATGAGACGGGTGTTCCATCCCCACGACTCACATGATAGGAGAGAGCTGATCCTACAAGCTGCCTTTGACTGCCACTCATGGACATGCCATAACACATCCATCCACATATGCATGCGCAATATGTGCAAACGCACACACGCACACACAAACACACACACACACACACACACACCACAATTTGTCTTTTTTTAAGATTTATTCATTTTATGTGTATGAGTACACTATAGCAGTCTTCAGACACACAAGAAGAGGGCTTAAGATCACATTACAGATAGTTGTGAGCCACCATGTGGTTGCTGGGAATTGAACTCAGGACCTCTGGAAGAGCAGTCAGTGCTCTTAACCACTGAGCCATCACTCCAGCCCGGCTAAATTCTTTAGTAAAGAAAATCAAACAAATCAGTAAACCTCAGAGGTATTCCCTCTGGTGGACTTCAGTGATGTTCAATTGTCACTTCCCTTCTGTAGCAGAGATTCCCAGCTACTGTCCTGTGGTCTTCATCATAAGCTCATCCTCTGACCCCAGCTGCTGTCCTTGTGGTCGGTACCGTGTTCTCATCCTCTGACCCCAGCTGCTGTCCTGTGCTCTTCAGCATAAGCTCATCCTCTGACCCCAGCTGCTGTCCCTGTGGTCGGCACCGTGTCCTCATCCTCTGACCCCAGCTGCTGTCCCTGTGGTCGGCACCGTGTCCTCATCCTCACCTGTACCCTATCTCAACCCCAAAGCAATTCCCCACCAATCACTGGTGACCAGATGCCTTTCAAATCACAGGATTCCTCTGTGGTCACTACTTTTTGCCTCTGTCTGCATTTAGTACTAATGACTTATTTCCCCATCTCTTCCCTGAATCAAATATGTATTCTTTGGCATCACATGCTTTTAAAATAGTGTAAAGTGTTATAGAATTCTTCAGAAATAGAGAATAGAACCAAATCATGGCATATGCCTATTTATTTTTAATGAGATAACAATCATTGTTTGGACATACCTCCTTTGGATCTGTTACCATGTTTTCCATAAGGAACTGTAGTTATTGGGGCTTCTATGATTCATTCATTTAATTATTGCATCATATTCAATTATATTATACGTTCATTATGCATTCATTCACAATGACACATGATAGCCAGAATAAAGAACAAACATCACACCTAAAAGACATTAGGTAATTGTTTCTAGATCCATAAAGCATGCATAATTTATTACAATACTAGACTCTAGTAGAATATAAACCCATAAGCCTAATCACTAATTGGGCATGTCTTCCTGGACTCCCTTTAAAATGTTTAGACCTCACATATACAAAGTTTAAATAATGATTTCCCCAAATCTTTATTACTCTAGAAAGATTCTCAAAATGAGAGTTAAATTGAAAATATGGTGGTCTGAAACTGACCTGGTATGTTTATTTCAGTTACTGAATATAAACATATGAATGTAAAATACACAGCTGGTGCCTAACTTGTAATGGCTTGAGATAAGATTTCATTTGACTCCATGGCGGTGCAAAGATGACATTCATCATCATACTTCATATTTTCATTTGAGTCATTTCTCAGGTTATCAGTATGTAGCATGATACTCTCATGATATGAGGCAGCAATGTGCTGAAGGTCTCAGGCATTCCCACAACAGTGAGCAGTAAGCCAGGATGTTTAGTGTCAACTTGCACTATTTTCAAGTTACTGTGAATTTAACAGGACACATTCCCATCCCAAATGAAGGAGCACCTGATTTCTTAAAGCTAGAATAACTCCGAATGGGAATCTAGTTGTTCAGGTTCCTCTAAGTCAGCTCTGGAGCCTGACTAAGCCTCGAGCCCATATCCTAATAGATGCCGCCCACAGTTATGTTCTTTTACATGGTGAGAGGAGTTCAACAGACAGGTTTGAGGCGTGAAATAAAGAGATTGTCTTAAATGATCCACACTACCCTCAGGTAGTGACTCGAAAGCATCCTTTGAAGGGGAAGGGAGACCCTGGGTAGGGATATGACTGGGAAAACTGAGATTGGATATAATTCGAAGACAGGCCATCAGACAAAGACCACAGGCTGCCTCTAGACTCTGCAAAAGACAAGGGAAGAGGTTTTCCACTGGAGCCTGGAGAGTGAATGCAGGCTGCCAAAACCCACCCCAGAAGTATGTAATAACATATCCATGTGCTCTGAGCCACTCATGTCCTGGAGGTTTGTTCCAACAGCCACATGAAACCCAACCCTTCTCCCCACTGAATCCAAAGGTGCAAGCGGGCCATCCACCACCATGGCTCTGCTTCAGAGGCTGCACGCTTCTGTGGGAACTCGTTGAGGAACTCCTCGTCCCGTTCCACTGCCCCACTTCATTTTGTAAAACTCGTCCCAGAGTCTCCTCTATGCTAGGCTACTTTTGATTTAGATTACTGAACCAGGTAGCCTTTAGCACAGACTCGCTGTCTTGAGAAACACTGATGTCTTTCTTTGATAGACAGCAGTAACACCTAGACTTCCACCCAGCAATCAACAGCTCTCTGAGCTCAACCTCTTTCCAAACCATGTAACACAAAGGTTTCTAGATCCAAAAGCCATACACACTTATCATTAGGCCAATACTCTCCAAGATCTAGAATCGTGTGTCCAGTTTTATACTGGGTGCATTCACCCAGCTCTTCCTATATATGCTTAAAGACGTGTTTAAAACAGAACTAATAATTCTCACAAGCCTTTCCCTTCCTCTGCAACTTCAGCTCTAGTTATTATCAAGCTGGTTGCCTCTACCACAAACCAAATTAATTTGGAACCTCCCATCTTCCATTCCCACACTCCAATACAGAAAGACTATCTATATTTCTGATTAACGTAGACTTTTGCTATAGTTTTTACCAGAATTAAGATATTGGGCATTGTTAATAATTACATATAGTTTTATATAAGACTAAGTATAATATTAAATATGCTCATCAAATAGTTGGAATTATTGGAAGATTCTTCCTCCAATAGAAGGAGGTATACATCTCTATAAAGCTGAGGAGGATAATTTATTCTAGGCCAGCCTGGGCTACATAGCAATATCCTGCTTCAAATAAGCAAAACAATAACAAAAAGAGAGTACATAGGAAATTACAAAAATATGTCATAGTCTTGAACAATACTGTTAACCCATGGGACCTAAGTGACATATGGCATATGTTAGGCATTCTATTCTTAACTGGAACATTGCCTGAGCCATCAATGGCCTAGTCACAGGCTCTTCCATCTCCACTTGTGGAGACCAGCCGAACATTACAGGAAGAGCTTACTCCTCTCCTCATGTCACTCTGGTTAAAAATGAACACTTCATTGATATTGTAATCTATTCCAGAAAAGAAATATTCCACTCTTGTCATCTCCTATGCCTCCCCAAAAAATACTTCCACAATAAGGCAACATAACAAAATTGGGCCCCATGGATTCCCCCAAGTAATGACTCAAAGGCCCCATGGATTCCCCCAAGTAATGACTCAATGGCACTTTGTTGTAGGGACCCAATAGTCACTGTTGATTTTTTTTCCTCCCTCAACTACAATAACAAGAATTTCATCTCCCAAGACTTTCTCGAATGTTGCATCTTTGTCCTCTAGGCTCGGACATGCTCTCAGATTCTTCCTGAGTTTTGATGACATCTTACAATGGTCAAAGTGCAGATGATATGGAAATGTACAAACCGTGGTCCTTTGTAGTACAGATGAGAGAGATGGAACTTCTCTTTTTCCAAATGTCTTCTAGTCATCCAGGTCTCCTGCTCATAAAAAGTCAGTTTCTCGGGAGTAGGGAAATACCACAGTGACTAAAATGATTCTGGGCAAGCAGGAGGCCCTGGGTTCAAAACTAGAGAAGTCTGTACAAGCCTGATGCAAAGATACTTTAATCACAGTGCTGTTTTTAGAGAAACATGAGGCAGAGACAGGGATTTCTGAAAGCTGGGGTCAGCAAGTCTGGGATACTCAGCAGATAACCAAAGAAATCCTGTCTCAAACTAGACAGAATTCAGGGATGGATACCCACGGTCATCTACTGACCTCCACACACTTGAATGAGCTCACACACATTTGGACTTTTTAGAAAGTTTATCTCTCATTATCAAGGAAAAATAGTTACAGTGAAGAACCAACTAACAAATAGAGCCATCAAGTAGCCACCACCTTATAACAAATTTACCACTGGCATGTGCTGATGATTGCATTTGGCTCATAGCCTCATATTATCTCATTAACAAGTAACTTGAGGGTTTTTTTTTTTTGTTTCCAAAGGGGAAGAAAAGAACCAGAGAAGCTAAAAGTTTCAAAAATAGGAAAAGCAATCTCCTAACTGTGCCATGGCAGCAAGCAGAAGGAATCAGAGCCCAGAGCCACACGTAATACTCCCTAATGTAATTAGGAAGCCAAGCCTATCTATTCTCTCTGCCACAGGGAACTTCAAACTATGCAACAGGAAAAAAAAAATGGCAGTAGCTCAGCATCTCACCCAAAATGCACCAGGGGCAGAGATATTAGAACTTAACCCATGGGGAACCAATGGAGCACTTGATTTACTGGAGGACTCTGCCAGGGGACACTGCGTTTCTCCCTGGCATTGCTGACAGATTCATGCTCTGGTTTGGGTTCCAGAGGGGAATGATTTCCTTAAATTCACTCAGAGTAATTGTTCTTCGAATGATGCACACTGACTGTGTCTTAGGAGGTGGGTAGAGTGACGGATAGCCCAGCTACAGTCACTGTCAGAGAGCTTCTAACGCCTCATCAAAGCTCAACTTCCCTCTCTGTGCAGTGGCATGAGTAAGCTGTGGGCAGGGTCCTCACAGATGTGAGTGACAGCACACCAGTGCAGATGAGGATGCTCCCAGGAAAGAGCTGTCACTCAGAGACATCAGAAAATATCACCTCTCCTATAGCCATGATCATACAGTTGTCTCTGAATGCTGTAAGCTGATGGACACACTCACTCACACACACACACACACACACACACACACACACAACCCATGCACACTCACATACATACACACACACAATGCACACCCAGGCACACACATGCACATATACTTTCACACACATGAACACACCCATGCAAGCCATGCACTCACACACACACACACACATGAACACAACACACATGCACACCCAGACACACACATGCACACATGAACACATGCACATGCACACCCAGACACACACACACACACTCCCCTCTGCCTCATGTCACTGTTCAGATCACAGAACGCACATCTGCCACACTTACTGAAATGACCATCACCTGACCTCTTGCATCTTACAACTTCCTGAATAAGCTGGCAGATTGAACCAAACATCTGCCTGCAGCTAATGCGTGAATAATGCTTCCCAGAAAACCAGCCACATGCACACCAAGCCAAACAGAGAGCAGAGCCATCGAGAAGGCCTGTCTTAGGAGCTTGGATTTCTCTAAGCCCACACTGATTTCCTCCCGGCAAGGGGCCAATGCTTCCTCAAGCAGCAAATCTAATCTCCTTAAATGTAGTCTCCATTCTCCAATCCTATCAGTGTCCTCTATCCCATCCTCGCCATCCCATGGCTGTGTCTCTCTCACTTACAGCCTGTTCCTCCTCCAGCCCCTCCAGACCTCCACCCTTACAGCCTCTGTCTGCCTCCATCTGTTTCTTTCTGTCTCTCTGTCTCTTTGTCTCTCTGTCTGTCTCTGTCTCTCCATCTATCTCTCTGTGTGTTTGTATATCTCTCTATTTCTCTGTCTCTCTGCCTCTCTTTGTCTCTTTCTGTCTCTCTGCCTGTCTCTCTCTGTGTGTCTGTCTCTTTGTCTCTGTCTCTCTTTGTCTCTGTCTCTCTTTCTCTGTCTCTGTCTCTCTTTGTCTCTGTTTCTTTGCCTCTCTCTATCTCTGTCTCTGTCTGTCTCTGTCTGTCTCTCTCCCTTTGTCTCTCTCTGTCTCTGTGTGTGTGTGTGTCTCTCTCTCTGTGTCTCTGTCTCTCTCCTCTCTATCTCTCTCCACACACCAGCATATCAGTTAAACAACACACACATACCTTGTCCTAGCCTAAAGTGGGCTGCAATGCTCCACACTACTTACTCTAGGCCATCAGAACACAGATCTGCTCTGTTCTAGTGGTCACTTTAATTGTCTTGCCACATTAGTATTCCACTAATTAGAACAGAGGCCCTACCACTTTGTTCTTTAGGAACCTGTGTGCAGTGGGAAGCAGCAGACCTAACCCTAACCCTATGGCAAAGAAGGAAGGCAGAGGACAAAATGGGGAAAAGAAGTTAGGAAGTCGGGGAGGGGATGTGGAAACTAAAGATGGAATTAATGCCTTTAGCTTTGCTAAAGTTAATACTGATATCTGATAGAGGAACCAAAGTAACTTCTTGTCTCTATGGAGAAAGTTATATATGCATATTATATTTACATGTATATGTGCATGAATACACATATAGATATCACAAATATTTGTATATCTACATTACTTGTACACATATGTGTATATATATGTACATATATACATAATTATGCATATTGGTATATATACATTCTGCATACTTTATGTCTGCATACAAGTCTATGTGTGTATACATGCATTTATGTTTACAAAGCACACTAACACCAATTCTTAGCCTTCCTGGTCGATCTCTCAGTCTTCCTGGTCGATCTCTCAGGCAGGCCAACTTCAGAAGCCGCATGGTGCAGATTGGCATGATTCTCAGTGTGAGTTGGGCAAAGGCGTTCAAACCATGAATGTCAGCTGTGCATGAGATGCATGTGGCTCTGGCCACCTGCCACAGCAGGACCCTGGCACAGTGTCCACGTGTTCTGTTAGCATGGCAGGAAACAAACTCCAACTGGCCACAGTAGGTGACCAGAGCTAGCATTCAGCCCTTCCTGAAAGGACCCATGTCCTCAATGACACTGATAATGTTCTGAATACAATTTTCAGATCCTTTTCTCCCCACATAAATAAATATATAAAAAGAAATAGCAGTCACTTTGATACAAAGCCCTCGTTGAGGGCCAGCACTGATCCACTGATCCCATTGGCTGGCACTTCACAGTTTGCCAGTGCTTTGCTTGTAGCATTGCTTTGCCCCCTCTTACAAGGAAGGAAGAGAGATGGGGTGATTCTGTGTTTGTCTTCGTAAGAAGTAAAGAAAATGAGATCAGAGCGGTAACGTTAATTTTCCAGAATTATCCACTATAGGATGTGAGGGGTCAGGCTTATTTTAGATCAGAGTTTTATTTTAAAACAGAAGTGCATTCTCATACAAAAATGACAGATTTGAAGGGGAACAATCCTAAGTTTGTGCACATACAGCTCTGCAACCTGAGGTCACTCATGTACTTCATCTGGACCTGACAAGCTCATTGTTAAAATGGAAACATCTACCATTTTCACAGGAAGATACTGTCCTGGGGAGAACAGAAAACAGGAGGTAGTTACAGTCCCTGTAAGGGAGGACTACTGCGTGCCCCTCACCACCCACTGTGTGCCCCTCACCACCCGTGCTCCTCACCACCCACCGCATGCCCCTCACCACCCACCACGTGCTCCTCACCACCCACTGCGTGCTCCTCGCCACCCACTGCGACTTCTTCCCAGGGCCAGTTGGACAGGTTCAAGCCTAAGGCTGGCCTTATCATATCTAGAATCAGCTCCTAAAAATCTATGCAAAGAAGACCAGCCTACACATTTCTAAAGACTGGACATGTAACAACATATGGGCAGAATACAGGCACTGTAAAGGAAGAATTTCTCTTTCATTGTAATTTATTACCTACTGACTAGCACAGTCCCCTGTAGTCTTGAATGCAGATAATAATAACACAAAGTTCTGCTGCTGGTATGTTGTGAGTGTGTGTGTGAGTGTGTGAGTTTGAGTGTGTGTATGTATGTGTGTGCACACGCATGCATGCGCTTGAGGTTCCTGGAGAGGCACCCATGCCAAGGAATGCATGTGGAGGTATGAGTGTGTGTGCCTGAGTGTGTGTGTGAATGTGAGTGTGTGTGTGTGTGTGTGTGTGTATGTCTGTGTTTTGTGGAGAGGCACCCGTGCCAGGGAATGTATGTGGAAGAATGAATGTGTGTGTGTGTGTGTGTGTGTGTGTGTGAGAGAGAGAGAGAGAGAGAGAATATGAATGTGTGTGTGTGTGGTGTGTGTGTGTGTGAGGGTGAGGTTCATGGAGATGCACCATGCCAGGGAATGCATGTGGAGGTATGAAGCATGAGTGTGTATATGTGTGTGTGTGTGTGTGTGTTTGAGGTTCATAGAGAGGCACCCATGCATATGGAGTTGTCTGAAAGCAACTTTGTGTAATTACTTCTCTGCTTCTATCTCTGTGGGTTCAGGGGATGGACCTCAGGTAAAGCAGGCTTGTGTAACAATCGCCTTAAATTGAGCTTTTAATAAGGAATATGTTGACTTTGATTTTTTTAAAACCTAATTTTAATAAGAGTTCTTAAATGTTTTATCCTCTCTTCTAGTCCACCAGCTATCAGAAGTAGTGGGAAAGAAAGGTTTTTAAGATAAAGGGGATGTGGACCTGTTTAAAAACAGTTCTTTGGGGCAATTTTAATCTGCATTGTCAGGATAGCATATGTTCAGTAGTGTCAGAAGAGCAAACATGACTCAGCAGTGGTGGCATGATCCAGTAGAAACAGCCAGGCTTCCACAGAATTGGTACGAGTCAGTAAGAGCCACCAGGACCATCAGGGACACCAGGAGAAGTTCTCTGCATTGTCTCTCTCATCGAAGTGAAGATCAGTGAAGATGAAAATGAGAGGTGAATGAATTGAAGCATTATAAAGCTAGTTACGTAAGCCTGCCATCACTGTCCGTTGGGTCTTATTTATATTTCCTCCAAGCATCACATGTCCTCCCATGGGTCTTGACTCACCGTGTAGGTCAGTCTTAGTGAACCTCCTTGAGTCTGTATCCACTCGCATCACTCTGCCATCAGCCAAATCCGGGCAAGCAGCACGAGAAACCAGATCCCCACCAGAACACTTGTGTGTGTGTTTTTATGAAGTCACGGCAAATGATGACCATCAAGGCATGGCAAGGCGTACCAACACCATTCAGTGTCATCTATGGTCTGTTGGGTCCTTCTTAGTATCATGAGTCCTTTTACATGTTTGCTTTAGCAAAACATCTTTCACCTGTGTCTGCTTCAGTGAATCATTCCTTTACGTGTCTGTCTTAGTGAAACACCATCCAACACAACTGACTGTCTGAAGAAACCATGAGTTTCCATCTCAGAGATGAATACGTTTATGTAAAGTAAGCCAGATGAAGCTGGGTCTGGAGAGAGGGCATAGTCAGTGAAGTGCATGTGCACAAGCATGAGGACTTAAATTCAGCACTCCGACCCGAATGTAAAGTCCAGAGGCAACATGGGGAAGGTGATACTGGGAGACCTCTGGGCCTCACTGGCCAGCCAGTTAGTGAGCTCTGGGTTCAGTGAGAAACCTTGCCTCAAAAACAACCTTGAGGATCGGGCCACCATGATGGGTGTTTTCCACAAACATTGTGTTATCTGTGCACCCTCGTACATGTACATTACCCACACCTACCTAACCCTACACAAATAAGCAATAATAAGTAAAAATGTTGAAATACTTTGAATAAGGTAGATAGTGACTGAGAAAGACACATGACATCAACCTCTGACCTTCACGAGTGTGCACGTGCACGCACACACACACATATACACATGTACATGCACCCACACACATACACACACACACATGTGCACCCACACACTTACACACACATATACACACGTGCACTCACCCCTCCCACATGTGTGTACCTACATATATATATACATATATATATACTCACACATACACACACATGCACCCACCCACCCATACACACACATGTACAACCATAAACATACACACATGTGCACCCACACTCATACACACACATATACACATGTGTACCCATCCCTCCCACACGTGTGTACATACATACATATACTCACACACACATACACGCACATGCACCCACACACCCATACATACACGTGTGCACCCATAAACACACAAGTGTGCATGTGCACACGCACACACATATACATACATACATGTGCACCCACACACATACACACATGAACACACACACAGATGTGCACCCACCCCCACACACACAAACACATAATTTCTCTCTCGTGTAATTCTACTCTCATGTAAGCAATAGAGCAGGATTCGTTCTGACAAGGGTTACCAGCAGAGCCCTACCCACATCAAAGCAGCTTTCAGCTCATAGCACATCACGTTCCAAATGTTTCCTTCGAAGTGGTTTGCTTGCCGTTTAAACGCCAGTTTATCCAGGTCTTGCCAGCCTCCTGATGAGGCCGCCATCACAGCATGGGGGATAAGGAAACACTGGTTCTCCTGGCTTTGACTGAGAGGCCAGTCTGCATCAGGCCAGGTTACTCACTGTCTCTATGAGCAGACGTGCTTGTGAATGGTGACAAAAGATGCCACAGTGGCATTGCCATTTTCATGACAGCGAGGAATGGTGCCTTCCTGCCAATAAAAAGAGGCCCAGGAAGGGAGTTCCCCCTGCAGCTGCACCAAGCATTTGGCACAAGGCCAGAAGGGATCACCCACCCTGCATCTGCCATGGCCTCTCAAAGAAGAAAAGCATGTTCCAGGCACGCACTGGGGCCCGGAGCAGAAGAACGTTCTATATATAGCACACTCGCAGTTTAGGTGTTTATGGGCTAGGGAGCGACTCTGTTGCATTTTCTAACCTTTATTCCTTGTTACTCCTTGTTATAGAGACAGGTGCTTGTTAGCTGTAAGATCTAAAACACAGAAATAACCTGACCCCACAATGGTCAGCCCTGTTACTATGGCAGCTTGGCTGGTCTTTATAGGTTACCATTCAAATCCTCAACTGGAAGAAAATGGTGGGAGAAAATGTTATCTTTAGAAATTGAGGCATAACCTATTTTAAAGGACACTTACTCAATAAAAATAGAGGGTAAAAAGAGAAAGAGAAATAC
Source organism: Mastomys coucha (assembly GCF_008632895.1). Lineage (NCBI taxonomy): Eukaryota > Metazoa > Chordata > Mammalia > Rodentia > Muridae > Mastomys > Mastomys coucha. Next base: position 105,159,163 of record NW_022196915.1, read on the forward strand.
TCATTGTTCATTCTTTCACATGAAACACGTAGCTGGTATTTTACTTACCTTCAGTCTAACGCAATCACTTGTTTTTGCAGCATATTCCTTGCTACCAGGATGGAGCCTTTTTTGGGTGGGACCTGATCCTTTGCTGGAGGCGACACAAGCAGACAGAGGCCACCTGGCAGGTATCAGAAGTAAACAATCAGAGGCTGAAATGAGACCTAATCATTTGAAATTGAAGGCTGAGCTAAGGCCAGAGCTTAGAAAAATAATGATTCCCCCAAGGATGATGCCGGGCAGAATGAGGAGAGACCTGAGGAGCCTGGTGCGCACAGAGGACTCTGAGAGCCCCTGCTCCAGGCAGCCTTGCAGAGGACCAAGGGAGCTGCCCTACATTGCCACAGATCTAGGGAAGCACTGGGAAGAGCTTCAAGACTACACCAAAGGTTAGAGTTGCTCGAGAAGTCACCAGCGAGTGGGAGATGCATCTCTGGGAGCCACTGTTCAGAGAGCACGAGAAGGCCCCCGGAGTACTGTTGCTCTTGGCTGTCCATCACAAGGAGATGGAAAGACCCTCCATTTCATTTGTAGCACACAGAGAGATCAAGCTGGATCTGACCTGAACACTCCCTCTCTGCCAGCTTACTTTCACAGTACACAGAAGGTGCTGTGCTGGGGAGGAGCAATCACCAACCACCTCACACAGTGGAGAAGCCTGTGGGGTACAATATTGAACTACCAAGCAACATGTGCCCAAGAGTGCCATCGTGGTATGACCATTATAGAGATAACCAACTGCTTTAGGGATGGAGTTGAGACCCATGCCACAGGAGGAAATTAATGTCTAGTACTATAAACCTAGTCAAAAGCCCGTAGTGTGTGCTTTGCTAAATGAACATATCAAACTACCTTCTAAATATTTATGTTTATAGCCAAATATTAGAGCTACTCTCAACTTTGGTGAGTGGGTGGCAGTTAATATAGAGACTCCGGGCTGCTCCAAGCACTGAGAATAGGTGAGAATAGATTCAGCTATAAACAGAACATCCTTTATCGTGCACACTGTACTGGGCATTTTCATGTCAACTTGACATAAACTAAAGTCATTTGAGAGGATGGAACCTCAATTAAGAAAATGCCTCCATAAGGTCAGGCTATAGGCAAGCCTGTGGGGCATTTTTTTTTAATTGGGATTGATGGGTGTTATCTCTGGGCTGGCGGTCACAGCTCTATAAAAAAGCAGGCTGAGCAAGCCATGGGAGCAAACCAGTAAGCAACATCCCTCAGCGGCTTCTGCACCAACTCCTGCCTCCAGGATCCTGCCCTGTTTGCGTTCCTGGCCCGACTTGCTTCGGTGATATAGAAGTATAAACCCTTTCCTCCTTGAGTTGCTTTGGTCATGGTGCTTCACCGCAGCGATACAAACCTAAGACACACACCAACTCCCAAAGGTACAGAGAGCATCATGAAAGAGGTGGGGGAAATCACTGTGAGAGTTTGGGGGAGTGTTGTAGTTTGAATGTGACTTGGCTTTGGCATTCATAAACACACAATTGCTGTGGTTACCTGTGCAAGATGGTGCCTGTCAACATCCCAGGATGGATGGGGGGGGGTACATGAGGCATCACCCCTAAGTGAGGAAACCTTGGCAGGAAATGGCTTCTGGGGGGAAGAGTCATTTTATTTAGTGGTGTAGCCACTAATAAGTTGCCTGTGCTCCGGTAACTAGCCCACATCTGTGCTTATACAGGCGACCACAGTTACAGTCAGTGAGTCATTTTAAGGGGGAAATTATGAATGCAGGAGTGGACTTATTGGAAAGAAAAGGGGTCAGAGGGACATAAGAGAGGGAAGCAGGAAGTAAGTATTATCAAAATAAATCAGATACATGTATTAGGTTACCACAAATAAACAAAGATATTTTAAAAATGGAACTCACCTGTAGAGATTCTGATTCCAATTACTTGGTCATAAGTTTAGAAACTGGTGGACCACACATGGAGAGTGGGCCACATGTGGAAGGTAGGTCACACATGGAAGGTGGGTCACACGTGGAAGGTGGGCCACATGTGGGAGATGGGTCACATGTCGGAGGTGGGTCACATGTGAGAGGTGGGTCACACATGGAAGGTGGGCTACATGTGGAAGGTGGGCCACATGTGGAAGGTAGGTGACATATGGGAGATAGGTCACATATGGAAGGTGGACCACATATGGAAGGTGGGTCACATGTGGAAGGTGGGTTATATGTGGGAGGTGGGTTATATGTGGAAGGTGGGCCACATATGGAAGGTGGGCCACATGTGGAAGGTGGGTCACATATGGGAGGTGGGTCACATGTGGAAGGTGGGTCACATGTGAAAGATAGGTCACATGTGGGAGGTGGGTCACATGTAGAAGATGGGTCACATGTGGAAGGTGGGTTACATATGGAAGGTGGGCCACATGTGGAAGGTGGGTCACATGTAGAAGATGGGTCACATGTGGAAGATGGGTCACATGTGGAAGGTGGGTTACATGTGGAAGGTGGGCCACATGTGGGAGGTAGGTCACACATGCAAGGTGGCTCACACATAGAAGGTGGACCACACATGGAAAAGCAATTGCACAGAGGGCAGGAGTTGTTTTCAGAGAAGGTAGCAACCAAGATGTAGCAAGCAGGATCGGACTGGACAGAGATTCTCAGGAGGAGAAGAGGAGGAAAAGCCCAGTAGGAAGGAAGCTGGGATGGCAACGCCTCCCTGACTGAGGCGTTCTCTAAAACGCCTTCTCCCCAGGCTATGCCACCCTTAGTGGAGACACTCTCTGGATGACATCTAGGTTCTGTGACACTAAGAGGGCTGAAGGACATGTGTGCCCACAGGAAGGCCAGACCTGGAAAGGTACATTTGCTGGACACCAGGCTGGTCAGGGACGCTTATAAAGACTCGTCGTCCTCTACAGGGATTAGAGCTGAGCCAGGGGAGCTGGGACTGATAGCTGCCTAGCACACACTGAAGTTCTGACTATGATCCCAGCATTGCATAAAACAGGTATAAGAGTGCATGTCTGCAATCACAGCTCTCAGCCTGTAGAAACGGGGGCATCAAGTGCAGGGTCATTTGGGGCTATGTATTGAATCTGAGACCAGCCAGAGCTACATGAGACACTGTCTCAAGACAGAAAAAAATGCTGAGCAAGTGGGATAAAGTTTCATGCAGGGATGAAGAGTCGACCCTGTAGCTGGATTTGACCAGTGTTCTCATTGTCTGGCTTGAGTAACCATAAGCAAAAATCCTTGAATCTCAAATGCCTTATCAGTATTATGTAAGCAATCATACTGCTCACCTCCTGGGACTCTGTGGGGATTAAATATAATAAGTACAGTGGCTGGCAGTTATTAGGTAGATGCTAGCTGGGATAGATCTGCTACATTAAGGAGTTTCTTCTTTGCTCTCTCAATTCGGTCTTCATTAATCACCCTCCTTCTCAAGAGCTCTCTCGGACTATTGACTTGTCCCCTCAGCCTGTGACACACTGGGATCAGCCTGTTTTCACACTTCAGCCAACTTCACTTTCAGATGAAGCCACTTGAGAGGCTTGTCTCTCATCTCTGGTCTGACCTTTCCTTCTCAGACTCTGTCCTCTTCACCACCCTATGCCTTAAAATGCTTTTAAGTGGTTCTGTAGAATTTGACCAGACCTGTAGGCATGTGCAAGCCTGTTTCGTGGATCATGGAGGGCTCTCTGTCGTGCTTAGGGCTCACCCATTACTCACTGCTTACTTCTCTCTCCGTCTTACCCGGCCCACAGGTTCACCTGTTTCCTACTCGGTAAGCAAATCAGACTTTGTCAATATGGCTTTCTCAATGGCCCCTGCCATGCATTGTCTCCTCAGGCTCCTCATCTCTCACTGTGCTTGCCACTATCAGAGCCTGCTCCACAGTGTGTCAGTTATGATGATCCCCCCTTAGGTTCAGCATGGGAACTCCCCTGTCTGGAAGTCTCTCTGCTTCTCCATGGTTTCCACACTCCTCAAAGCTCAGTAAAGCTATTAAATCCCAAACAAGCTTAGATGCTTAAAATTTTGATTTATTATACTTTCTGTCTTGCCACCGCTCCTATATGACTGCATCTGAGTGGTTTTACCACTGACAAAGTCGTTCATGTCGAAAATACTCAGAACTGGCCAACAATATGCTTTCCCCGCATAGTCCACGTCAAAGTTTCAGAGGGTAGATCAGTATCAGTGGTGCTCCCAGAGAGCACACCCACTGGCTTCCATCTCTGCGGCCACCATGAGCTGGAGCAGTCTTCCTTCTCACCTTGCTTTCATTCCTGACCAGATCGAATCCAGTCTCCATATAGCAGTCTCGGTCACACGCTCTTACTCTTCACTGTGTAAGGATCTTCCTGGAGCTCCTTCAATGAGTCCTTAAGACATTCTGTGTAGCCCGTGGCAGCCTCCCCCGGTCAGATTTTCCCACGAACCCCCCAACGACGCCCGGTATCTTTTCCCTCCCTTGAGTTAGGCTCTCACTCCACTGGTCTTTCTACTGCTGATACAGATCAGGCCCCTCTCCACTCATGGTGTGCTCTCAATTGAACATTCTTCTACATGGAAGGTTCTTCACCCACTCTGTATGATTGCATCATTCTCAGCCTCCAAGGTTTCAATGGAACCTTCTCATAAAGTAACATCCACTCCTAATGCCCTCCCCATGGCCTACAATGTTCAATGCCAACGCCACCTTCCTCCGTGTCATTAAACAAGAACTTATACTTATTTATCCAACCCATTAGAGTTGCTTTACTCTCAGTGTCCACCTTGACTGTCCCCTCATTGAGATCAAAGGTCCAAGGTTCCTTCTGGCTCACTTGTAGCCTGAACCCTCTGCTGTACGTGGTCAAGTAGGCTCCTCAAGTTAAGCAGCCAAATGAATTAAACTTAGTAAACCTTCAGAGATGTTCCAAGGCTTCTTAGCATGTCTCAAACTCTTTAGCACACATATGCTGTGCCCACTCATCTGACCCCCGCATTCCATGAACATCAGTTTGTACAGTTCTATACCATAGCCATATCAACCCCACAGATTTTCTCAATGAAAGTCCTCTCTTGGGCTGGATATTCTATGCTTTGCCCTCCTTGTATCTCATCTGGGAGTTGTCTGGTTTTTGAGTTCTATAGTTCCACAGCTCACCCAGGGTGCCAGCTCCTACATCAGACACCTTCATGAAATCCGGCCTAAGTGTCTCATCTTTTGGAAACCATCTTCTCCTTTCCTTTGTGTGATGCCAGTCACAAGGGCATATTATTTGTTACTGTATCATCAGAACTGATGACCTTACCAATAAGTGGTTCTCAGGAAAATGTATCAAATTTTAATGAATGAATAAATGAATGAATGAGCATGTATTTCTCAGTAAGATTCTTGGAATAACCTTTTCAGGCTACTTGGTTTTTGGCTTTGATGCAGTCAATATGTTGATAATTTTAGGCTAGAAATTCAATATGGCACAAGGGGTGGACTAGCATGATGTAAGCTGTGGTACTAAAAATATACATAACAGTGTAATTATAGCTGGTGTCAGATAAGTAGATGTGACAGGTGACTTTAGAAGGCTTTCGATGCACCTTCTCTAGCGATTGATTTTTGCTAATCTTGGACATTTTAATATTGTCGATTGATGTGTAACTTGGTGGCAGTCCATTTCACTGTGAGAGCCTCATTCCTGCAGACTATTGTTTTTTTCTCTAAGGGTATCATAAGTGTAGCTCTGTGCATTAATTACCCTGGACAGCACCAGAAATGATCACTGGAAGATTCTCTAAGGACTCCCCGAGTCCTGGGAGGGCAAACGTGTACAGGTGACTGCATTCCTTTTAGCCCAGAGAATGTTAGTTTTTAAATATTTTGGAAAACTTTTCTTTAACAATTCCATACGTATATATTGCGTTCTTATCACTGTCTCCTACACCCCTCTTTGTCCTCCACCCCTAAATCCTCCCTCCACTTTCCTAAAAGTCTCCTTTTCATATTCATTTCTTCTCATTTTGTGACCCAGGGACTTTAACCAGGGCCATCTGTGCTGCTACAGAGGAAGAACTTGTTGACGAGACCCTGTTATTAAAAGTACATACTCCTTGGTTGCAAGATAACTGAGAAATTAAGACAGAACTGAGCTGGAAGCTTGCTCCCTGCCCACCAGCTTTCATACTCCTGGAAGGTTTAGGCCACTAGAAGGCAGAAGTCATCAGTTTCTTATGCAACTGAGAGCCCTACACACTATAATTCCAACCGACATTTGAGATAGCTCAGCAGTTAAGAGCACTGACTGCTCTTCCAGAGTTCAAATCCCAGCAACCACACGGTGGCTCACAACTATCCGTAATGAGATCAGATGCCCTCTTCTGGTGTGTCTAAAAATAGCTACAATATACTTACACATAATAAATAAATAATTATTTAGGGGAAAAAAAGACAGGATGTGAGGGGGCTACTACTGTTGTTTATCCAAATTGACACAGAGTCAGTCCACTTTCTAAACACTTATGTGCATATCCATATGTTAATGTATTCTTAGTCATTAGAGAAGCTTCTTTGGCAATCGATGGCTCTACAAGATGGCCAGATTAAGTGGAGATTGAGTATACCAGTTCAATCCTCTAGGCATGTGTTCAGAAGTGTTGACAGCCCTATTATTGTTGGACATGAACAAAACAGCAAAACAGATCTAAAGCAAGATGGATCTGAATGACAAGATAAACCTTTACATATAGCCTATAACTTACCAATAGTTTTTGTACATGAATACTAAGACTGCACAAAATTTGAAGTATAGCAACTACTTTAAGATTGTAAGATTACACTTCAACATTTCCTTCTCTCTTCAAAATTGCCTAGCCCTCCTATGATAGTCAAAGAAGCAAAATCTACTTTAAATGGTTTGGAAGATTTTAAGCAAGGACCTGTATTTATAGATGGATGGTCTTGGGAAAGGTACCTATAACAGATACTGAGGCACTCAGAGATTAGTAACAAGCAGAAGGTACTATACCCCTAGAATAAAGGGAAGAGGGGAGGAGCCAAAAGGAGAAACCTCAGCAACCACTGAAGCTACTGAGCCTCCAAGTGACTTCCAGAAATGAGGCTCAGAGCTAGGGTAGGTAGTACTGCTTGGATTTAGTCCACAGACCCTCAGTCTCTGGCCAGGTGGGAATGAGGAAGACACAAGTGGACAATAACTAGTTATTCTGCAATACCCTTGCTCACACTGTCTTCAGGTTCTTCCCTTCTCCAGGACGCTTGCTGTTGTGTGTTCTGCAGATTCATCTTTGAGAACCAGCAGCCTAGATAGATGCAATTTAAACTGAAGGTCTCTCTAAAGTCCCTTCTATGATCTTTGTTATTCAGATTGTTTACAAAGACCAAGGGTCACCAATTACTTTGCCCCAGAGCTAGATTGTGGAATGCCAGGAAATTGCTTTCAGTGACACTGCAAATTAAAAAGCAGAGTCACAGAACCTCCAAAGACATTGATTATCCAGCCCGCTGCTTCAAGAGTGAGGTCAGATGCCTCCCCCATTAGCTCTCCTATCTGTAAACTCGGCAGATCATTTTCCTCTAGTTTTAGTAAAAAAAAAAAAAAAATACCCTTTGTTTTGGGAGTCAATGAATTGTCTTGATATCATGCTTGTTTTTACTTAGAAAATTATTGCTCTCTACGTGTATAATTATCCTGCCATTTAGCCTACTCTTTTCACTAAATCAGAACACATTGAAGTATAAATCCATAATCTCTACACTGGATGGACATTTTGAAGTGGCATTCCCATCCGGCACCTGGCTCAGACACAGTTTCTGACTCCTAACTCTTGAGTTTCTGTGTCCATCCATCTGTGTGTCACGACCGGCTTCACATTTATTCATTTCCCTGGAACCTTATTGATAATCTCTCCTGCGTTTTCTGCTATAACTGGGTTTCTTTTCATTGTTGCAGAGACAATTTTTCATTTGCTCAGACGTTTTCTGGTGAGCTAGGTTTTTTGGGTTTTTTTAGGGGGGGTTGTTATTGTTTTGTTTTGTTTTGTTTTCCAGCCAGTTTTGCACTCACTTTCTCTGCTTTCTTTCTGGTATTTAAATCTCTTAATATAAATCACACAAATACCGTCTCTGTGTTTTTTTATCTGCAAATTCACTACTACTTTACCTGAGATATTTCTAATTCTCCTAATTTTGATTTTAGCATCGTAGTGTTTCTCCAGAGAGTAGTGTTATTGGGTATTTGGATTGTATCGGAATCTAATTAGACTAGTTAAGGTTATTAACTTCTTAAATGTTTGTCTATTTTTCATCCTCATTTTCTCTCCACCTCCATGGTTGGGTGAATCTGCCATTTTGTCAGATATAAACATGTAGCAAGGTCAGATCCTGTTATCAGGGAGATTTTAGTATGGTTGTGAGTTGCACAACTTTGGGCCCTCATCTCAACATTCTCCTGGGCGCACTCAGGAGGCACCTGTGATGTTTAGCTTTATGTGTCAACTTGACTGGGACCTGAGCTGCCCAGATATTTGGGCCAAAACAATTTGGGGCTGTTTCTGTGTGGATTTTTCTTTCTTCCTTTTTTTTCTTTTTTCTTTTTGGTTGACATTTAAATCAATGGTTTGAACAAATAGACTATTCTCCTTAAGTTGGCGAAACTTGTCTGTGCAGTTGACAGGCTGAAGAGAAAAAAACTATATCCCTGAACTAGAGGTAATTTTCCTATTTTGTTCTGACTCTCTGGAAAATTCTGACCAATCCATCACTTCAGATTTCACACACTTTTAATGGAATGTCTTTATCATCTGTCAATCTTCTCCAGTCTCCCTGATTTCAATCAATGGTAGTTCCACCCTTTCAGATTCTTGGGACGACATCTGTGTAATCTTCCCTGGCCTCTACTTTCCTAGTACATGCCGCAGCAATCCTTCAGAGAGCCCTATTGGATCTGTCTCCAAAACATAAGCAGACACTCCCTGTTCGTCACCTCTGCTCCCTCTCGGACGCGAGCCACCATTGTTCCGTGTCCTATACAGTAGTAGTCAACTGCCTTCCCATTGGCCACTAGGCTTCCAATTGTCTATTGAAATACAAATCCGGCCGGATAGTGGTGGTTAGCCTTTAATCTCAGCACTTGGGAGGCAGGGCAGGCAGATTTCTGAGTTCAAGGCCAGCCTGGTCTACAGAGTGAGTTCCAGGACAGCCAGGGCT
>NW_022196915.1:105168401-105168677 GCF_008632895.1 Mastomys coucha
AAAAAAAAAAAAAAAGAAAAAAAAATACAAATCAGATCAGCCACCTTTCTGCTCAGCAATCTCCAGAGGAGCCCGCCAGACCTTGATACCAGCAGTAGACCTTTCAAACTGCTCTGAGAAGACCTAGCATGATTTGTCCCAGCTGCCTCTGTCCTCTTCCACCCTTGGCCCTTCCCAAGCACATTTGGCCACCATGTTGGTCTTTTTACTACCTCCTGTGGTACCAGTCTCCTCTGCCTCAGGCCTTTGCACAAATACTTCCCTCCCCACCCCCCC
>NW_022196915.1:105168749-105174696 GCF_008632895.1 Mastomys coucha
ACCCCCCCTCCGGGTTCTTATCCTCCAGAGACCAGATACTGGCTCTCATGTTTCTCTCTTGTTCTCATGCCAGCACCGTTCTTTGGGAATGGTCTCCTCTCTTCCTATGGCGGTTTCACCTGCCATATGTTCTCCACTGCTGCCATTACCACTCAGGCAGAACAGGTGCGTTCTGACCTCCTGTCTCCTGCACTGGAATATAACCTCCATGAGGGTACAAAGTCAGTGTGGGATGTGTTTCCTGCTGATTCTCTAGCATCAAGTTCTTGCCTGGAACAAAACAGGGACTTAGGAAGTGTTTGTTGGCTGGATTAATAAACATGTGCTGCTGACCACAGAGTATAAAAAAAAAGGAGTAATTGTACATTCGTGAACACCATGCTGTGGACGTGGGGAAAGAGACAGGAAGGAAGGCTCATCCCTCCAAAAAGTGTGGTCCTCCCTTCTCCCCACTGGCCCATGAGGATGAAGGGAGCAGAGGTGATGATGAACAGGGTTTTTGGAAGGCCTGTGAATATGAATGGAAATAACAACACTCCAGATTTTTGGCCAATCAAATCAACTTATTTCTGGGGGAATCAAGGGATATCTAGTTTTGGAGAAGGAGGTAGGAATATCAAGGGTGAGCAAAGGTCATTGGCTGGTGGCCTCATTAGCATGAAAGGTTCTGGAATCTCAGGTACTTGCTGAACTGGTTCCTTATCTGGAGAGAGGAAGCTGAAGCTGCCATCTCCCCAAGGCTACAAGACATTCCGCAGGTAGAGGGGATGGGGTTGCCAGCTCCCCATACAAGGTCAGAGAAAGAGAAGCCCCGCTGATAAAGGGAGCTGGGAAGGCTATCCGGACAATGGCAGCCTTCTGCCTTAATGCACCTAACCCTCAAGAGACTGGAGGCCCCAGGGAGTTTAGAGGTCAGGTGGGGTGAGGGGTGGGGACATCCACTTGGAGACATGTGGATAGGAAGGAGGGATGTGGATCAGTCAGAGGGTGATGAGGGGAACAAAATATAGAGTATAAAACAAATTAATTAATAGCTATTACTCCTGCTTCTCCACCTTGCCTCTTTACACACTTTCTCCCCATCTCCTCATTCCCTTCCCCCCTCTCTCCACATGGTCATGGCCAGCCCCTACTTCCCTACTCTATTCTTCTCTCTGCCTTTCTCTGCCTCTGCTACCCTCTTAACTCCCCTCCCCATGCCCTAAATAAACTCTATTCTACACTAAAAAAAAATAATTAATAAAAAATATGTTTTTAAAAAAAAAATTATCAGGGCCTAAGAAGGAAGTTCTAAACTTCTGTGAACAGTTCTCCTTATAGAATATAATGAGAAGTGATATAAACATAACAGGAAGTTCACAGCATAGTGACCACCATTGAGCTTCCTGTTAGGCAGTCCTGGAGTCACATCCTGTGCCTGACCCTGCCTCTTACTTACTAGGTTAGAGCCCTTGCGCTAGACACTCTATTTTCTGTAAATATACACAGAAATACCTGTTTCCTAAGGCTAACCTGTGGTATGTCTGGCTAGAGTCTGGCAAACAGGAAAACTTGGAGCCTAGTAATTTCTTTTTAGATGAACAAAGAATGGTGGCATCCCAGCTAAGAGACGAAGAAATGGACATCCTCAGACTCAAGACTCAATAGCCTCGTGCAACAAGTAGAAACCTTCATCCAAATGCAACTGTAGATGGCATTGAGAGGGTATGGAGTAAGCACGAATGGTGGGATAGACATATATACATTCCTGCTAGTCAGTGTGAAAGGGGAGAAAGACATGTGAATGCATCACTACATTGTAACGTGGGACTTACCAGACAAGTCTGGTGTCTATCTTCAGCCCTGCAATAATCTAGCAAGGTTCCTCTCCTCTGCTCTCTGTTATAAAGATTAATCGTGCTGTTATATATCAAAAGCTTAAGACATTCCAAGACTAACACTTAGTACTACTGAAGACTCTGTAAACATGAGACGCAGGCCCCAGAGGCCCCTGAACTGGAACTCACCTGAATGCCTTTTCTGAGGGCTAGCCTTAATGATACTAGAAGCTTCCAAAGAAGGGAGGAAACCAACTGCCCCACCCAGCTACAACATCTGTGACTAACAACCTAATCAGCATAATCCTAAGGACACTGTCCACGTTTGTCCTTATGCCACAAACAAGTGTAGTCCTCACTTCTCCTCAAGGAAATTTCTCTTTTCAACACATGGAAACCATTTCAGAAAACCACAACCAATCCAAATGCAGTTTTGAAGCCCCAGTCCCAGTGGACAGACACATCTATGCTACAACTCCTACACCTAAAACTCAAGAATCATTCCAGAAATAGGGCTGGAGAGAATGTAAGGGCCAGAGAAACAGAGATTTCACTGTGATATTGTGTCCCTTAGGAATAACCTAAACTATACTCATAAAGTCTCACCCATATGACTGACTGAATATTAGCTGAACAAAGACAGCAACAGTAGACCTAGTGTGGACTGGATGGTGCAGAACTCAGGAAACTTCAACCCTACAAAAAAAAAAAAGTTACAGGCAAATAAGTAAAGTTGAGAATCAGAGAAATAGTCTTTCTGGGGCAGACCACACTAATTGGTTATTCAATACTAAATGTTCAGTCCTGAAAATATATGTGTATAAGTAATATTACACAGACTGATCCTGGTGTATTTATGTATTTCAAAATATATGACAACAATTAATGAATTAGAAGAAAGCAAGAAGTATATTAGAGGTCTCGGAAGGGGGACCGGAAAGGGGAGATGATACTAATCTCAAAAAAAAAAGAAAGAAAGTTTAATAAATAAATACAAATAAAGTTCAAAAAAGGGTGTGCTATTGTGAGATAGGAACACTACTCTTGACTATTTTTAGAATGCCTGGAGCTAAGGTAGTAACACTGGCGTAGACAAGAACACATTCTTAGAACCTTTCTATACATAGTGGCCACTAGATTCAGATCTTGCAACCAGAATAAAAGAAAATTCTAGTGTTTGTGTCTTGAATTCTTCCACCAGTCAGTGTCTTTAATTACAATTAAGAACACCTACACTAACTACACAGAGCTGCTAATCCTACTAACTAAATGCATAAGGTCTTCAGGATGCTCAAGGACAGGTTTGAAAGCTGTTTCAGAGGAACAGAGCAAGCTGCAGACTCTACTGTTGTCATGGAGAGCACACACACTTCACACCTGTGTGCTGGGCTGGCGGACCTGAGAAGCCAGCACCTCCTCCACCTTTACTCCCTGGAAAGCAGAAAACTTCCAACTGCTATGATACAATTCTAAGCACTATCTACTAGCGGAGTCTAGAGGTTAGATAAACCTCTAAGTGGAGGGTTACCAAACATCAAATCCCACTAGCCCTGGGAATAAGGTTCACAAGAACATCTTCCTCAGGTATGACCCAGGAATAGGGCAACTGCCCAGACATGGAAGAAGGGCGCTTCTGGTATTCTCAGAGACCACACAAGTAACAGTATCTGCTGCTCATAGAAATTACAAAGCCAGGGTGAAAGAGTATTGCATAGGAACTTATGAGACTTTGAAAAGTTGAGTTTGGAGTTTCAATTCCAGAGGAATATCACGGGGATATGCCTGGCAGACATCTGAAACCAGGAATAACATTCTGGGGACATCATACAAACATGAAGATTGATGTAAGCAACTGGAAGCAGTTGCTTGCTAAACGCTTAAAAGAAGTTTATGTGCATTTGCTCTCGATGCTGGTTCTCAACGTCAAGAATACATGTGTAGCTGGCAAAGTAAAACTAGAAGGTGAGGGGTTTGCAGCCCCACAGGAGGAACAGCAATGTGAAATAACCGATAACCCCAGTGCTCCCAGGGACTCAACCACCAACCAAAGAGTACACATGGTGGGACTCATGGCTCCAGCCGCATATGTAGCAGAGGATGGCCTAGTCGGTCATCAATGGGAGGAGAGGCCCTTGGTCCTGTGAAGGCTCTATGCCCCAGTGTAGGGGAATGCCAGGGCCAGGAACCAGGAGAAGGTGGGTTGGTAGTCAAGAGTAGAGGGGAAACCAGGAAAAGGGAGAACATTTGAAATGTAAAAAAAGAAAATATCTAATAAAAAATTAAAAGATGAGGCTCAAAAGTCTAGCTTGACTTTGCTGAGTGATAAATGTGTCTTCTTATTAGCAAAAAAAAAAAAAAAAAAAATCAAGTCAAATAAATTGAGAACCTCAGGATTCTAAGTTGTTAATCTAAGTGAACATAATATTAATGATTATGCTGATGCACTGAGAAAACATTAGGTAAACTTTTAGACTTGCTAGTCAAATAATTTGCTAATTTGGGAGCTTCTTACATAGATTTGAGAGGATATTTTTTCTCTCCTGCTCTCAGTGAATTTCAGTTTTGCATGGTTTTCCTACTTCTATAGATGGTTATATGTTCAAGGATTGGTCAGAAGCAGGATTACTGTCCAATGCATTGTAGATGAGCTGCCCAGCCTTTATAAAGTCTTTGTGGAAGCTGAAGATGAAGGCAGTTGGAGCCGCAGACTCTGGGCTAGGAGCCTAAACTGTGGAAACCATTGGGTCTGTAGACCAATAAGTACAGAAGAAGGCTAGGCATGACCAACAGGAGGACAAATAAGACCTTACGTTGATGAAATAGAATTCCCAAGGGTCATATGGGAACATTTGGAGGCTGCATCTGGGTCTCATGACCTCCGGTTCTGAGGTTGGTAATACCTGAGCATCTGGGTCTCGTGACCTTCGGCCCTGAGTTTGGTGAGATCTGAGGGACATATGCACTGCTTTCAGGGCAGAAATGCACAAACACATTCTCCAGGTCCTGGTGAAGTCTAAGGAGCTGATCTTCTGGGAACTGGAGCAACAGTGAGGTCAGGTTCTGAGATGTGAAATCCAATCCAGTTAATATAAAAAAAGATGGCTCCCAGTTGACTCAGCTTCAAATGTCATCTGCCTCTTAGGGCCCGAAGAACTAACCCAGAACCTTACATGGAAAGGAATCTGAGGAAATGTAGAGCCCCACCCCCACTTAGCTAAACTGACTCACCACAGTTTGTAGAATATCTACTCATAATATTTACATTGTACAACTCATCCAACTCTATAGAATATTAATCCACAGGGTTGAACAAAAATCCCTGGGTTACATTCTTCACAATTTACACTTGTAATGCATTGACTACAAACATTTAAAACCCAGCAGGGTCTTTCTGTGTAGCTCTGGCTGTCCGAGAACTAACTATGACGAAGCTATCCTCCAACTCACAGCTATCTGCCTGTCCCTACTTTCTGAATGTTAGGATTAATCACATATGCCATCCCACCTGAATTACAAACATTTTTGGAAGACGTATTTATTTTATTTTGTGTGTATGAGTGTCTTGCCTGAAGTATGTCTGTGGACCATATGAATGCCTAGTGGCCACAAAGGCCAAAAGAGGACATGAAATTCCTTGGAACTGGAGTTATAAATGTTTGTAAACTCACATGTTAGTGTTTGAAATCAAACCCAGGTTATCTGAGAGAGCAGTAAATACCCTTGCTTTCTGAGTTGTTTATCCAGCCCCTTAAAAGAAATTTTAGATACATCTATGTAAAAATATATGGTGTTTGGCATGTCTCAAGCATGCCTTGCATTTGAGTATTTAATTTAATGTCCTAGAATCTATACACCCCACCCTGAGAAATGAACAGAACCAGTATGGTGTCTTTGAAACCAAGTAGGCCAAAGTAGACCACTATTGAATGGTAAGGAAACTTGTGTTTCCACCCTGCATTTCTGGAGCAAATTCCTCTGGCATTGGAGAGGAGGATGACGTGACGCCTCAGGCAACCAGGCTGCACGACCTTTCACTGGAGCTCCTGCCGCCCCGTATAACCTTCCTCTCTCAATCTCTCTCCCTCTCCCTCCCTCTCTCCCTCTCCCTCTCCCTCTCCCTCTCCCTCTCT
>NW_022196915.1:105174831-105189834 GCF_008632895.1 Mastomys coucha
TCTCTCTGCTTACCTACCCACCCATCTCTCCATCACCCTACTTCCTTTGAAACTGCTTATGAGACTTCAATGTTCTTTTCCCGTTCTACTCTTTGTCCCCCCACAGACTCTCTTCTCCCCTTGAGATCATCTCCCTATGTCACTCGTCAAGCTCATGAGCTCTAGAAAGGAAGAAGAAAACTTTCTTTGAAAGCCATTTCTCCCTTGCAGATCATGTGTGAGGAGCATTTAATGACCTATCACGTTCTTCCTGGTGAAATGAAGTTGGGTCAGAGTCATCTAATCCTCAGAAGAAAAGGGGAGGGAGCTTCAGACCATGTCCTCCCTTGGAGGCACACAAACCTCAAAGCTCGCAATTGCTTCTTTTCCCCTCTTCACAACACATAAAAACTCAATGATATTTATCATGTTCTTCAGGTGCTAGATTGTGGGAGAGAAGAGTTTCTTTACATATATTATATTTAAAGCCTTTTTAGCTGAGCATGGTGGGATGATACCTGTAATCCCAACAACTTGGAAGGCCAAGACAGAAGGATTGAGAGTTCAAGACCAGCCTGGCCTGCATAGTAAGACGCTGTGACAAAAATAATTAAATACATAAAAACTACTTTTTGGCATGTTCCTTGCTATGTGTGCAGATAAACACACAGGCCAATAGGTAGGCGAATGCATCAGTGGATGGTGGGTATGTAGTCACATACACGGGTACAACATCAGAGGGAAGGAACCCCTTAGGATCATTTACTTACAATTAATTTTAAATACTAACATTTTTCCTTTTACAAATCTTCATAGATTTTTCCAGTGAAGGGAACTTTCTTTATTAAATACAATCCTTTAGGAGCTTACTAGTGGATCTACTGATATTATAGCCTGCAGAAGGTTTGAACTTTCTATATATAATTATATATATTATAGGTATATAATATAATATAAAGATATAATATAAAACATAACAAAATATGTATTTATGTTTTTATTTTATTTTATTTTATTTTTCCAGACAGGGTTTCTCTGTACAGCCCTGGTTGTCCTGGAACTCACTCTGTAGACCAGGCTGGCCTCGAACTCAGAAATCTGCCTGCCTCTGCCTCCCAAGTGCTGGGATTAAAGGCGTGCACCACCACTGCCCAGCATATATTTTATATTATATATCAGTTGCACACAGACAGCAGGGGTTGCAGGAGAGTTTGTGTAAAGAAGGCAAGAACTAAAAATTTTAATATTGACTTTCTAAATCACATCACCACATAGACAAATATACTGCACAAGCAACTTGCACGTAAAATAGTCGCATTTGATCAAATATTATTGAAGTTCAATGCCTAAGTATGGATGTTGGTGGTAGATTTGGGGTTTTCTCCTGTATAATATTGTACAATGCCTAAACCTCAGATTGTGAGGAGACATTTGAAATGACAGGCTTCTTATGAATATTTTTAGATGTGATAATGGTACGGTGATTATATACATTAATATGTTTTTAAAGTTCCCATTTGGAAACACATGCTGGGATATTTACACATGAACTGCTCTGGTGTCTTGGATTTAATTCAAAATAATATCTGGCTGGAGAAGAGAAGTAGATGAATAGGGCTGTCTGTCTGCAGTAATTACTGAGGTCCAGCAATGCATGAGTGAGAGCTCATTACATTCATCCCACTGCTCCAGTTCATGATCGGGGTGTTCCTTGGTAAAAATTTGAAAGATAGATAGATGATAGATAGATAGATAGATAGATAGATAGATAGATAGATAGATAGATAGATAGATAGATAAATAGATAGGTAGGCAGGCAGGCAGATAGATAGATAGGCAGGCAGGCAGGCAGGCAGACAGACAGACAGACAGACAGACAGACAGACAGACAGACAGACAGACACACACACACACACACACACAGACACACAGACAGAGACCAGCCCCAGTTCTGGAGCACAGAGCTGATGAGAAGGGGCCCCTGGGTCAAAGTGAGCAGCCTAGCTCTCCAAATAGAAAAGTCATGTGAAACTTACATGAGGAATCTGCAAAGCATCTTCAGATGTCCCAAGTGCATTTGTAATCACTGAGCGTCACATGTGTCACCGCTGCCACCGTGATTATTTGGGAGAAGCCCCTTTCTCTGTAGCAACCTCAACTCCTCAGCTCCTCATCTGCTGCAGTGTGGAGTAAGACTAAGGCAAATCAAAGGAGTCAATGACCTCTGCAGGGTCTGAGCTAGAGGGAATGTTGCTTGTGGAGGATCGCAGACACCTTGCCGCAGTGTGCTGTAGGATGGAAGGAGAAGGGAACAGGAAATGCTCCTCATTATGAAGACAAACTCCTATCCAGATCAAAACAGTGCGGAACCCCACCCCCATCTGTGACATGACTCTCCTCACAGCTACATTTGGCCTGGGGTTGGAAGACAGCACAACTAGAAGATTTTGTCCTTTGCCAAAGAGATCGTCCCAATGTTGGACCTTCGTCTTCTCTTCCTGGTCTGTATTTCTCTTTTCATTCTGGTCCTCTCATCCTTCCTTTATGAAAAACGATGTTGTTAGAGTAACAAAGACCTATAGCTGTATAGATGCACAAGTCTCCAGGTGCTGTGCCAGACACAGGGAAATTATAACAAAGTATCCGTCTCATCAGAATTCTCGTTTTAGAACTTTACTCTCAATATAGGCCACTTGTAAGTGAAACATCAAGGTAGATTGCTTTACAAAAGACATTTAGAAATTGAAGTGAGGGAGAGTGTAAGAATTTTGCCAAAGTTCGTTTTAGTGTGGAATTTGCAAACAAACACTGGCATTGTAATTCATGCACAGAATTAGGTGAGTTTAATGGATAACCAACCCTAAGAACGAGGCCCAACCCTTCAGAACACTATCCTAGCCTATGCCCAGTGTAGAACACCTCCGCCATCTTCCCATTGCTGCTGGCCTGCCCCCTTTTCTGAGCACTTCCATTGCTGCCCCTCATGCTCCAGCGGAGCTTATGTTCACATGGAGACCTGTACACTAGAGTTTCCTCCATCTCAGAAACACCCTCTTCTCAGGTGTTTCCATGGCTTGCTCACCTGTCTCCTCTTAGTGTTTGCTCAAATTCAAGTTTCTTGATGGGGTTACCTCTAACAGCTAATTGATGTTAGAGACACCTGCCTGACCCTGAATTCTGTATCCCTTTCTCTCATAGTCTGTATCACATCTACTATGCTGACACATGCTGTTTTACTTAGTTACTAACAATCTTTCTTTTCTCTATAAAGGTATGTGCCTATGTATGCTTCATACTTTTAAATTTTCTATTATTGTATTGTATTCACATATGTATTTTGCCTGCCTGGATGTAGGTGCACCATCTGAGGGCAATGCCTGTAGAAGCCAGAGAGAACATCTGATTTCCTGGAATGGGAGTGATAACTGGCTATGAGCCAGCATGCGGGTCCTGGGAAATGAACTCAAATTGTCTGTACAAGCAGAAAATGCTCTTGACCACTGAGCATCTGTCTCTCCAGCCTTTGTTCTTCAGTAGCTCCTCGGTACCTACAACCCACGCTGGCAGAGACAGCCTGAGAACTATATGGGTCTAACTGAATGAGCAAAGGAAGCCCACAAGGACAATGAGTACAAATGTAAAATTTGGAACTATATAAAGTGGTTCATTCGTTTGTTCACTGTATTCCACATCCTTTCATGATGAAATGCTCAATAAAGTATTTGCAGAGAGAACATACTTCCACGTAATGACACAGTTTCCATGTAAACCCACAGAAAACCTCACACTAAACCCAGGAATGCGAAAAGCATTTTCTCTAAAATCTGCAACAAGAGAAAGGATTTCTTGTTTTGCCACGTTTGTTCAACATACTAGAAGTCCTAGCCAGAGCAATTAGGCAAGAGAGAGAAATAAATAACATCCAAATTGGAAAGGAGGAAGACAAATTAGCCCTGATTGCAGACAACACAATCTTATACATAGAAAAACCTAAGTTCTCCTCCATGAAAACCATTTGACCTGGTAAATCCAGTAGTTGCAGAACACAAAATCAACATGCAGAAGCTGCCATGTCGCTGCAAACCAGCTGAAAAGGAAATCAAGAGAGAAATCCCATTTCCAGTTCTACCAGAGGAACTATGAATAAATTCACCAAGCAGATAAAAGGAATCTACAATGAAAATTATAAGACACTCAAGGAAGATATTCACAATGACACCAGTAAATGGAAAGACCTATCTTGTTCATGAATCAGAAGAGTGAATGTTAAAACATCCATATTACTCAAAGTGGTTTACATAGTATGCCCCCATAAAAGTCTGATGATATCCTTACATAAATAAAAACCAATCACAGAACTCATACAGAAACACAGATAGACAACGCAACACTGAGCAGAGGTGACAAAGCTGGTGGCCTTGCAATGCCTGGCTGCACACACAAATGCACACACACACTGACATAGAAACCAAGGCAGTCAAGGTGGGTTGCCTCTGCTGACCACCTACATCTGTCTCTGGAGTCTAAGTGTCAATCTGAAACATTGTCTGCAGTGACCCATGTCGTCTTCGTGGGAGACAGCAGCCATTTGACCTTTTCCTACAGGCCACATGTAAGATCTTCTCTGTACAGCAGGTTCCACTTTTCCATGGAGCACCACAGGTCATGAGAGGCTTGTTAATGCATCCAGGAACACCTCTGCACATTAAACATTTCCAGCATCTATTCAACAGAAGATAGTTCTATGCAGCCAGGGGTATAAAATCAAGCTGTTAGTGACACATAACTAAACTGAAGAATTCTACCTTTGTTTCTTAGACATAATTCAGTTGTTTTAATTAGGGAATTTACTTCTATCTGCTGGTTAAATTTACAGTTTAAGGAAAAAAGAGACAAACTATTTTAAGAACATTGGAAATTTCTGTTAATAATATAGCAATTAAATGACGGACGGATGGAAGGGCTTGGAGAGATGGCTCAGTGGTTAGGAGATGTTGCTGCTTTCATAGAAGACGAGAGACAAGTTCCCATCATGCTGAGTGGCTCACAACCATCTGTAACTGCAGCTGCCAGGGATCCAGTGCCCTCTTTTGGTCACAGCTGGGACTGCACTCAGGTGCTCACACTTGTACACAGATGCGCACATATACACACCTAAGTTTAAAAATATTTAAATGATTGGCAGGCTTTTTTTGTCACTCTTCTTAAGGAGTAGGAAGGAGTGTTGCCCATCTCACACCAGCATGGCTACAGATCTCTGCAGACACTGGTTTCTGAGTCAATGCAGCTGGCTGTAGAGGAATTGCGTGGCCTTTGCACTGTTCTGCATATAAAATAAAAGGCAGAAGTCACTGGCGGTGATAGACTCCAAAGATGGAGAATCACCGCAAACTGATTCTGTCCCAGGAGCCAAAGCAATGCAAAGTCAAATAGAGCAAGAGGCTTGTATTTGGCTCAGCAGTTAAGGAAGCCCGCTCACTGTGTAAACATGAGGATCTGACTCCAAATCCTCAGCACCCACTTAAAAGCCAGACGCAAGTGAGAGACCACGGGTTGAGGGAATGAGGCAGAAAGTGATGAAGGAAAATGTCTGACATCCTCCTCTTCTGGCCCCCACATGTGTGTGCAGGTCCGTGAGCACACACAAGCACTCAAGCATGAGTGTACACACACACATACACACACACACACACACACACACACACAAATAAAATAAGGTAAAAGACAAGAGCAAAATGTTTTCCTTGACCGCACTCCTCTGGCACTATATTCCTTCTTAATAGGAAGTTGGGGTCTATCTGGAGGGTACTTTGTCACTGATTGTCCTTTAATGGACTCTCAATAGACTGGGATTGCAAGCCTTCCCCTATCTTCTCTCCTAAGAGAAGAACTCCCGTTCAGAACGGGATCTGTCAGGGGCGGCAGCTGTTTTTGTTGGATGTAGAGTTAAGTAAATAGTTACGACAGTGGGGCTTTTACTAAGATGATTTAATAAAGCTCATTAATGCTGTTGATTTACTCAGCTGACCCAGATAGAACACAAAATTCAACCCTGCTCCACCGCCATGTGTCATCAAAATGGATCCATGTGTTAAATGCACAACCAACGTTAAATTTTAATTTTAAATTTAATCAAATATGTGAAGATAAAAACCCAGAGAGCTAGGGGAAAAATGCTGGTACATCTGCTGGATCTGATTCTTTACCTGTTTTTGGTTTTCTAACCCAGGTGTGCATTCTGCTTCGCCGGGGACAGCAAGCGGCTTTACTCTTCTGTAACACGGCTATTTCTGAGATCAAAGATCAAAGCTATTAAATCAATCGATAGAAAGCAAATAAGTAGCTAGAGATGGCGTCAGCTCTCAGCAAACATCCCTTTGTCTCTCTCAGTCGCATCCATAGTCATGACTCAGCAAGAAATCACCTGACCCAGCAAAATCTACCTGTGATGCATTTGCTGCTGAGCCTGGGAAAGAAAAGAAGGAAGCCGAGGTGTTTTCTACCTCTATGCCAGCTTTGTCCACCTCACTCACCACAGGCTGGCTAGTGCCAAGGCTACTCCAGGAGCCTGTGGTCCAATTTTCATATACTCTGATCTCTCAGCCTTCATTCAGCTGGTGGGAAGACAAGGGGAATTCTACCTTTTACTACTGACAGTGAAAATCAAGTCCAGGCTACAAAACTTGCACACTTAATTAGAATTAGGCTACAACCCACACTGAAAGCAACAGGCAGAGTTTATTGAGTATCTATTATTTCCTGAGCACTAATGAGTCCTCTGAAGTGCCCTCTTCTATCACAGCAATGAGGCCTCCTAGGGCTCAAGGATCTCAGGTTAGTCCTAGGATAGGCGAGCCTGAGCTGGGGCTGACTGTGGCCTAGATCCTCCCACTATTCTCAGTGCCTCTCTGACTACCTTTGGTACCATTATCAAAGGTAACAAGTACCAAAGCAGAAGTGAGCTTGGGGAAAGAGTGGGATCTGGGGTCAGCAACATGAGTTTACACTCAAGCTCCAAGCTGTAGAGGGTCTTGAACAAGGAATTCCATAAGACCAGGCCAAGCAACAGGTTTGACCTACTTAGGTGCTCTGGGTCTCTCTGTCTCCCTTTCCTCCACTCACTGTCTTCTCCCTATATTTCAGTCTCCTCTGTCCCCACTCCCCACACAGGGCAGCTTATGGAGAAGCACCAGTGGCTAGTGTCATCCTGTTTACTAAAATGTACTTTAAAACGCTAGCTACTCACTCAAGATGAGTCCAAATGGTTGTTTCAGTTCAGACAGAGAATTCTTATTCACTGAGCTTGTTTCTCTGAAGGCTTGTGTTTCCCAAGGCATAACTATTCTATCAGTAGGTGTTACCCATTTGGGCTTCAATAACGTTACACATTTCTTCCCTGCAGAACTTCTCAGAGTATTTATTACTCCAGTGTACACTGGGCATCTCCCGATATGCAATATTTCCCAAATAAATCCCCTAACTATGGCTTTTTAAGTCTTAAACATCTTGCAAGGTGAGGTTTTTAGCAAGAAAAAACTCTGGGAATGTCTTGGAGTTGGAAGATACTGGTTAACCAATGTAGGGCTTAAAGGGGGCTTTTCTGCTCTGACCTGGAGGATGAAGTGGCCTCACACACAGCCCGATTCATTCACACCTGTGCTTCGGTCATATGTTCATTTGCAGAGCTGAAACGGGGGATCCATTTGAGAGACCTGCAGCCTGGCTCAGACAGTACAATAGAACAGGCCTGTTACTTGAAATCTACAAAGCTAATTCATTGTTTTTCTCTCTAGCCTTCTGAGATATGGAATCCTGGTCCTTAGTTCCTACATGGTTAGGGAGAGTGAGAGATACATGTGGGTCAAGACCTTGAGAAAAATTTAAGAGAATCATAAGAAAATTAAAAAAGAATCAGAGAAGAAACATAGAATAGAGCCAAAGGTAGTCAGATCCTAAGAGAGTCCTCCAGGTTTAACCTTCACCTAGGGCAATTCACTTGGGTAGGTGTATAATTTGTACACACTGGATATTAACCAACTCTAAGTGTGCATATACTTCAAGAATGTTGACCTTGGAAGGATGGCTGATACATGAATAGTGTTCTGGATATTTAATTATGTGATACTATGGTTATAAGAGTGTGCAACCCATGGTTGCAAGACTGTGTTACCATGGTTACAAGACTTTGTTACCCATTGTTACAAGACCGTGTTACCCCTAGCTACAAGATTGTGTTACCCATGGTGACAAGAGTATGTAACCCATGGTGACAAGAGTTTGCAGCCCATGGTTACAAGAATGAACTTGGATATTGATCCAACAACCAAATGGATCAAGAGTGGATTCTTAAAAAGCACTTTTTTGGCTGAGTAATAGCTATGTTTTCCATTAAACATGTTCTTAAAAGTGGGATCAAATACTCAAGCTGACCACATCACTAGCTAACAAGACACAGAAATGATCAAGATTCCCACGAAGATAGAATTTGGACAATAATATTATTCAACTGCATTTTACTTGAATCTCTGTTTTTCTTTCAGAATATTCCAACAAGTCCTCTATATTTCTGTTTTCCTCAAGGCAATATTACCTTTATTTTCCTCTATATAAACAAGATAATGCATCAAAATTTCACTTGCCAGTTCCTAGCCCAGCATTATCAAACTGGCAGGGGTAGGGCATGAATATTCATTTACATTTGGAGCTAGCTTGCACCTGAGAATAAGCTGTGGTGGCCACACTCCCCTGGATACCTAGGATTATCTGCAGTCTGTTCTGCCTCCCTTTCCATACCTGAAAGAAGTCACTTCCCAGATCCACTAGGAAGCAATAAATTACTGTAAAGTGCATCTTGTGAGTGTGTAATGAATGCTTAATAATCTTCCCAGGACTGCAGATCTGAAGATAAATCAGCTAGTTCTTTTGTTCCTTTGAAAGCAGTGGCATGTTCCTTATTGGAGGGTCAGATCATCCAATTAAAGCAATACGTACTTACTAGTTGATTCAGGATGAAAAATGTGTGCACATCACCCACTTGGTAAAATTACACACTTTCCTACAAGTTTGGTAACCCTACATGTAGTTGTTTTCAATATCAAAATTTCCTTTAAGCGTTAGAGAGAGAGTGGTTAAAGGTTCTTGCTCTCAAACCCTATGACCTCAGCTCAACCCCAAGAATTCAAATGATAAAGGAGAAACCCCATTCTCACAATGTGTCCTGTGACCTGCATAAACATGCTGTGCCAAGCAAGCGATTACCCCACTTACATACAGAAAATAAGTAACTAAATGGATGTAAAATAAGAGACTTCAAAGTCCTTTAAAGGAAAGACATTGGTTTCTAACCAAGAGAAAATGTTCTCATTATATCTAAGTGTGAAATCTTGAGGTGAGAGAATTTTCCGAAGTGCAGTCCAAAATAATAGTTCGGTGAGTTACGTAACTCAAAAGTGTGTATCTTTAAAGTGGAGTTATAAATGCTTAATTGTGTTAAAAATAACTCTTAAGATTTAAATAGATGAAAAATATCATCTGTGTTTCTCAGTCAGGAACCCAGCAAAGTAAGAACTTTGTGAATTCCTTTGAGAGCTTGACATTAATGTGTGCCCAACAAGGGAAAGAACCCTGTCCCTTCAGCCAGCATAGGCTTTTAAAGGCTCAGCCTGACTTTCCCACAATGCAACACTCATGCGAATACTTGTCTGTGTGTTGACCACAAATATTTTCCTGTTGAAAAAAACATGCCAATGGGTAAAAATATAACAAATGTGGGGTTTTAACTCTACTACTTATTTTGAGATCAAAGCCAGACTTGGAATTTCTACAGAGAGGACTCACGGAGGACGTCATGTTCCTGGGATGTGAGGGATGTCTAGATGCTAAGATTCAGTCGTTTGGGTAACGAGAGGACAAGAGGAAAGAAGAGGGACTGAGGAGACAATGACACTGGATATATGATGTGACACTACAAGATTCCACATGGAAGTTTTAAATAACCACAAACATTCGGGCGGTCAAAATCTCTTCTTTAAAGGTAATCCACAGAATATGTTGCTGTTTCTCAGCCCTCAAAAATAGGGGCTGGAAACCTCACAGAGAGTATAATCTTCCAGTTCTGCCACCCGACTATAATCTCCACACGTCTCAGGACTGGACTCCTTGGCACAATAAAATTATCTCATTAGCAAATGGTTGGGTTTGTTGGTGGGGCTGGCAACCACAGGAGTGTCTGGATACCAGCTTGAAAAAGACATGATCCAGGCAGGCAAAGCCCTCTACAAAGTACAGGAAGTAGCAGAAGAACATGCTTCATGTTTTAATGGCACATAAAGAGAATGACTCAGGAATGGCCCAATGCAGTACAGCCTCCATTCTCCTTCAGCCCTAAAGGCTGAGAGGTCTCTGTGCTGTGGTTTGAGATCTTGGAGGAGGGGTGCAGAGATGCAGGACCAGAATGACACAAAGTAACCACATCTCTGCACACTGGATGCGGTTGCTAGGGTGAACCTTGTTTTCTCTCTGATCTCACTGGAATAATTGCCTGTTCCTGGTGAAGAATATATCCATGCCACGATCTCTTTTGAGTAGCAAATAAAACAAAGCCAGATGTTGTCTCACTGCACAAATTATCTTTAAAATAAAGATAATTTTTTTACTATAAAATATAACAAGTGTCCTGGAGAAAATTGTTAGAACGCTCCGTGTCAATTTAAGATTTTATATTCTTCAAAACCATATATCAAACTGGGCATAGTGGTATATGCCTATAATTCCAGCACTCTCAAGATGAAGCCCAAAAAAGGAAGCTCAAGTTCAAGACCAGCTTTGGTTACACAGTAAGACAACATCTTATAAAAGGAAAAATTAACAAACAAACAAAAATCCCAGCAATGAGAAAAGTCAAACAGTATATGTTTATCTCTACACACACACATACACACACACATACATATACACACACATACATAATACACATATACACATACCACATAAATGTCACACACACCCATACATATACACATACATACACACATACATACATAATACACATATATACATACCACATACATGTCACACACACCCATACATATACACACACATATACACACACATACATACATAATACACATATATACATACCACAGACATGCCACATACACATATACACACATGCATACATACATACTATACATATACACATATACACAGACATGCCACACACACATATACACACACATATACACACACATATACACACATACACACATACCACATACATACACACACATATACACACACATACACACACATATACACACACATACACACATACCACATACATATACACACATATACACACATACATACACACACATACATACATACATACATACATAATACACATATACACACACCACATATATGCCACACACACACAAATAGCTGCCAAGATAAGGCTCTTCACTAAATTACTGGACAGATGATAATAATACACAGAGAATTCATGGTCATTGACATAAAAGACAGCAAAGGGACATTGGCAATGAAGGAAAAGGATCCCTTACATGGAGATTCTGCCAGGGTTCTAAGTGCACCTCAGTGACAGCTCAACAGACAGATTGAAACACACGGGCATTTAGAAGTGAACTGGGCAGTGGTGACACACGCCTTTAATCCCAGCACTTGGGAGGCAGAGGCAGGCAGATTTCTGAGTTTAAGGCCAGCCTGGTCTACAGAGTGAGTTCCAGGATAGCCAGGGCTACACAGAGAAACCCTGTCTTGAAAAAAAAGAAGTGAACTGGAAGCTGGAGCAACTCCACACTGAAGTCCCTTCCCACCGTGGTTGGAATATGATTGTTCTCCATAGTTAGATGCGTTTGAGCACTTGGGCCTCAGTTGGTGACAGTATTTATGAAGAATCTGAAACTTTTAAGTGGTAGTTGGACCCTGGTTGGAGACAGTGGGTCACTGCGGGAAGGCCTGGGTGTTCTGTAGGGAGGCCTCCCTTTGTTCCTCCTCTCTCCTTCCTGGCTGAGGGGATGGCCTGGGAGCCGCCCTACCTCCCACTCTGCCATCATGCTTCCCTAACTAGGAGGGACAGTATCCCTAGGACTGAAAGAAGAAATAGACTCTTTCCTCCTTCAATTGCTACCAATCAGGAATTTTTGTCACCGGAATAAGAGCAGCGATACACCTCCGGTACCTCCCAGAGCTCTGGTTGGAGAGCCCGAGTCATGGTCCTTCACCTTCACAGACTTTTGCTTAAAGGGCTCTGTCGTGGTTTGGATCAGAAGACCCTCCCCAACCCCTCCAGGTTCGTACCTTGAAGACTCGGTCCCCCATCTGGTGGCACGGTTCGGGGGAGGTTCTGGTAACAGTGAGAGATTGTAGCTAACTGGAGGAACTGGCGTTCTGCAGTGGGTCTTGTGGGGGATCTTATCCCTGGCCACTTCCCTGCCTTGT
This sequence comes from Mastomys coucha, assembly GCF_008632895.1. NCBI lineage: Eukaryota > Metazoa > Chordata > Mammalia > Rodentia > Muridae > Mastomys > Mastomys coucha. The sequence goes on from NW_022196915.1 coordinate 105,187,273, forward strand.
TTTCTGTCCCTGCTACACTGATACCAACATCCTCCATGGTGTGTTCCCACAGCTGGGAACGGAGCTGTCCTGTGAGAGACTGAAACCATGAGCCAAATAAATACTCCCTGTTTGAAGAAGTTTCTGTTGAGTATTTTCGTCAAAGTGATACAGAATTACTCAGGAACAGGCCCTCACTAGGACACAGACACTCTTCCTCACAACTCCACCTCAGACGCCCAGTCTTGCTTCCTGGGTCTCACTTCCTCATTTCTCTCAGCGCCATCTTTTCTAACGTGCCACGTAATGTTCATATTGTACTACATGATTCTTAGTCAACTGCACGGACTCAATGGCCATCTGGTAAAGCCAAAAGGTTCCTCTTTTCACTAGTGACACGCTCCTGGGAATTTCTAATTTCTGGGGTTTATTTTCTAGTGGGTAAAGTAAGGACAAAAGTAGGGTCGTGTGTTTGATGGTGCTGTGCCAGACACACAATAATCAGTATGTAAATATTTAATAGATGATTTATCCCTGTGCCCACTCTGAAGGAGCACCCCAGAGGAGATCAGTATGTGTCGTATTGAGCAGAGGAGAAAGGCATGTGGCGTGTTTTCCAGAAGTTGGAGTTTTTAATTAGAAGATTGGATTTTTAGATAGATTTGCAAAGACAGCTAGGTATGTAGTTGACTATCCAGCCACCAGGGGGCCCTTGGCTAGTCAGAAAATCTGGGCATTTAATCTCCACATTGGCCCTCAGGACTGAGAATGGTGGACAAAGCAGACTGGAGTCACAGAACCTCCAGCTTAATTGTGGTTCCCCAAATGGGACAATGTACCTCTGAGATATTGTATGCTTTGCGAGTCATTGACCGCACTGGGGACCAAGCACAAGAGATGAAGAAAGCATCTACAGGCAATGCAAATAATTTTTTTTAAAAAAGGCCCCAAAGGTGTCAGCTGCATAATAATAATTAGATGTGTTTTGAACAACAGAGTCTGCGGTGAAATAAATTCTCAGGCACAGTGGCCTACACACTCTTGGAGATTTACAAAGCACTTTCTCAAAATCAAAGCTCTAAGTCTCATAAAACCTATTACTTCAAACTCTTCAACTTAGCATAGATCCCATCCAGAAAGAACATTTGGAGACACATGCCCATCCTTCCATTTCAATTCGGGGACCACTGTGAAATGCTTGAGGCTCTTGGGGTGGGTCTCTGTGGCATGCATCTTTTATCTTGTGATATCAGATGGGGTTCGTGTATTATGAATAGGTCACAGAACCTAGGCAGCTGGGAGACCAAGTGGTGATTCTCGAAGAAAGACATACATCCTGAAGTCTTTCAGAAGGGATATTGTATTAGACTAAACCAATATCAGTTGCTTTTTAAAGTGCAATTTGATTGTCAAAGCCATGAGGACAGGGAAGTGACACTTTATAGATCACATCCAGTCAATTCCTCCACTGCCTTATGTCCTAGGAGCTCAACCATAATCACACAGAGATCTTCCTTTTTAAAGCCACTTAATTCCAACCCCTTTGAAGAATGGGTTATCCTCACTGCATGAAAGATACTTTCTAGGGATCTGGACTGTTCATCCAACACCAAAGATGTGTGAAGTCCCAATTCTCCAGCAGCACAGACTGACTGACCTGGAGTTTGGCCTTCTGGCCCTGCCCCAACCTTGGATTCAAACACTTGGCTCTAGTAACTCTCCAAGCCCCCTTTGGAAGGGTCTGTCCAGCTTTGATGCTGGCCTTGTGCATCACACACAGTTGCTTATCGGTCCTACGCCAAATTTTAATTTCTCAAATTTTGTTAGCTTCTTTAACAAATTGTATTGTCTACCACGGGCATCAGGTACTGCGTCGTGTCAACAAACATGAAAGCCCTGATGGTCAGGTAGTGCCGTTCCTCAGAAGTGATAGACAGTTACCAATAAATACCAAACAGATTATAGGTTGTGGCAAACAGAGATGAGAGCCATGGAAGAGCAGAAGAGGGAGTGCCTCTTCCGACAGGTGAGTGTACCGTCCACCCATGCTCACCCTGGTCGCTCACTTAGGAATGATCAAAAGGTTATAGATGAAGACATGATTCTAATTGGTCCCTCACAGAAGATGAAAAAACATGCTATTGAAACATAGTATTCAGAATTGGAGGACTCTTCAGAAACATAAAGGAAAAAGCTAGAGGTAAGGAGCCTTCAATTCATATTGCAAATCAAGGGTCACCCCAATGGAAAGGGAGGGATGCTTCATGTTCCCAAGGTCCCTCTATGGAGAGCAGCCAGTAGGGAGCATTCTCTCTGCTGCTGCTTCTGCAGGGAGGAGAAGGTTACTACAAGCTCCCCCGCCACATGAGCTGGCAGGGCCCAGCTGTCTTCACCTTACCTAGTACTCCCTTTGGGTCACAGGCATCTGCGGTTTTAGAAAACCATAGTTTCACACGTATCTCAAAACTTGTGAAATTTCAATGATCTCGGGTTCAGGGCTGGACATATTCAATAACCTCTGACCTGACCCTTTCTCTGAAACTTCAGATGTCTTTGGGACAGGGCTAAAAGGCCCAATGGAAC